>NC_133775.1:110007176-110024228 GCF_003597395.2 Chelonoidis abingdonii | reverse complement strand
CCAGGTGTAAACCTCAGCCTGTCACTGGTGCAATATATCTCTGGGATCTGATAAATGGAGGAGCAGAGCACCAAATATAGTGGAGATCCACCCCTGTTCATGTGCGTACCACGCCCCGAGGACGAGGGTTCAGGTGAGACCGTGCTCTCCCTTCTCCAAGCGAAAATGCAGCTTGTCGTCCCTCCTGGGCCCCGTGGCAGCAACAGCCCCACTCTACTTTGTGGAACCGAGGGGTGACAGAGGGATGGGAAAGAACGCCATCCCTAGCACTTGCATAGCCTTGCAGTGCCATCTACGTGATATACAAGTGTTCCAGGTTCTTTCTCCTGCCTGCCAAGTGCAATCTTTTTGTGCCTGAGAAACTACCACGTGGATCCGTTTCTGCGTGACGAATTGAATGCATCGAAGAGGGCCTGGGTGCTTTGCAGGAAAGACGTGAGTAAGTATTGCTAAGTGAGGCAAGGTGGCACACACAACTAGGTACGTAAACCAGCGTGGTTTGTGTTATCCGACGCCCATGGAGGGGGATTGTACCCCTTTGCCCCAGCCTTCCATCAGCCTGCTTCTGATTCACTGTTTGTCTCAAGCCACATTACTCTAACCCAAAAGTGAGTAGCATATGTTGTAGAATGGGTCCAACACTGAATGACAAATAGAAAGAGGCCTAGGGCAATACCGGTCTGCAAGTACTACAGATCCAGACAGAACTTATTTCAACAGCCCCCTGTGCCCTGGCCGAAGAGATTTGGCCGAAAATCCTAAACGTCCGGAGTCCGAACTCTCATTCCCACCAGGCGAGGAGTGCGCTTCGGGGTGGAAAGCGATGTAGGCCGAGGCAACAAACTTGTGAATGCAGCGCTTTTATGAAGGCACATGCCGAGACAGAGCAAGAGTAGGCCAACCAGAAGGACACAAAGCTAGATTGGAAAATAGATTTGTAGGCGCGCAGCCAAAGCCAATTGAGCCTGACAAAACTGCGAAGGTTCTCGTGACTCTCTGACAGTAGAGTCAACCGTTGCAAGGTCTTAACAATTGAGGGGACAAATTAGGAGAAACAGTGCAAAAAACACATATCACACAGTTCTGGATTACTCAGGCAATTTACAAAGTGAGGAGAATTTAACAAATAATGAATCATCAACTATTGCAATACTAATGAGCAGGGATTAACTGCTGATTAACAAGGATGAGGCCTTGGCCGATATTAGCAAGCGTTTCATAGCAAGGGTTGAAACAGCACTGATCACGTAACATCATTAAACCAACAGGGTTAAAACTAAACAAGAGAGGATACGAGGGAGGAGCACGCCAAATGCACACAATGCACATCCAAAAAACGCCGGGTTTAGAGAACTGTGGCTAGCGCTCGCGCCCATATTGTGCAAGAATGAAATAGGACGTGCGATTGATACTGCGCCTTAGCAGATGCAGAGCAGGCATGAAAAGATAATACTTGTGTTAGGGAAGTATAGAAGTTCCAAACAAAAAATCAGAAAAACGATAAAACAATAATGGACGGGGGGAGGTAAAATTAGATGGTAGGTGAGGATTAGTAGAGGAATCAACATGAACATAGGAACCTTTCACATAGACAATTAGGAATATGCACCAACCAAGTAGGGGCTGGGGTTAACTTACAACAAAAAACCCAACGAAATAGGTGCTGGAACTGTAATATTCTTAATTAAGGACAACTATGATTACTTGACTTGAGCATTAGAACAAAAAGATGGAAACACATAGAATTAATTGTTGAAGAACAATTATTCCAAACACTAGGAAGGGCAGGCCACTGCACATATAGGGGGAGGAACATTTACACATAGATATATTAATGAGAAAGTTATAAACTCTTGTACAAATTGAAGAGTAGACCTTTGAGAAAAGCCGAGATGATTTTATGTGTGAGATTTATGCTGTGCGTAGCTTAACAATATATATCTGGGCATTATTTTGGCATCGCCTGCCCTCGACTGGGAGCTGGTTTGCGCTTGACACTGCACATGTTAGGTGAGGCGCATACAGTTTATGTAGATCCACCTTCTCCTAGGGCTCCGTGGGAAGATGTTGATGGGGAGGCAGCATACCTGTAAAGAATAATCTGAGCCAGCTTGCTTCAGGCGCCTTAGTTTGTTATAACAGTTACATTTTGCTGAGCAGTTATTGATGAAACTAGCTTGTCACTGGGGGCACTTTTAGGCACGTAAAGTAGTGTTAGGGTACTGTGGCCCGTAGGTTCTTCGTTATGGCCGAGGCTTGGGGTTCCTGTAAGCAAATCAGTATTTTTTAGAGACTGTTTATCAAAGTTCATGTTCATACAGGATGAATCTCTTTACGATCAAGTACTTAGTTAGAAAATAGTGGATTGGAGATTGCTGTTTGCAGCGGGTTTCCTGTCTGTACATTCTTCAATTACTTGGTAACAGCAACACACTAGTTGCAAAAAATCTACATTCGCAGTTAACAACACTTCATTGCAAGTGTCCAGTTACATCATGTTTTCATGCCAGAACCTTTGGTTCAACACCATTGGATTTTGCGGCTTTAGCGGTTACCTGTGGCTTCCCTTTGCCAATGTGTTTCTCTTTTCTCTTGTTCTGCAGGGACCAAACCTGATTTCTCTCGCTAACCAATCATGGCTGGGGTGGAGCTTTTTATCAAGCTTTAGCCGTCTTTCTTCTCCCTGCTAGTAGGTATTGCATTATAACACAGCACTAGCATGGAGACATTTCTGTTTCAAACCAACGTTGTTTTTCCAACATAGCTGGCCACGCACACAACAGCCACTTGATTAGGGGGCTGCTTAACTTTTGTAAGTACTATTTGAGGACTTTCTCAAGCTACCCACTGGATTTTCACACAGGCAGTCAGGTGGAGTCTTACCACAAGACAACTTTTGGCTGTTAGGAACTAAACTTCCTTGATTACATCACTTTCACACCTTTAGCTTGCAGTAATTGCTTGCACAGATTACCATGAGGCTTTCTTTCCTTCGCGCTTTTCTAAGCACAATTACCCGCTCAGAACTTCTGCTCCCTTACCTTATTCCTAGGGGTTGCTACTAAGGAACACTTCCTGGCCACAACAGATTTTTCTTGGTGTATCTTACTTACATTCGGAAAATTTCTTTGGCCATTAGGTCGATTCCTACACAATTTCTTTTCAGGCAAAATCATTAGACTCCCTCGATAAACGCTTGAGGTACTCTCCCTTCCCTTTGGCAACTTCCTTTTAGGTCACTGGGCACCTGCAAGTTGTTAGCTCAACACACACAGATTGGAATTATTTCCTCTTGTGTACAAGTTGTAACACTGTTGTAAAGGTAACTTACAAATCACCGTTCTGCTCTTCCTTGGTGTTTGCCCTGGCTAGGTAATCCCCTGCTTAGACAGTAGCTGCTACCACCCTTTTCCAACTTTTCTAAAGACACAATGGATGCACCTCGTTACAGTTTCATCCTTTCCGCAGACAGAACTGGACCATTCCCATTCCTGGGCTTTGCTGTATTTACAACCACTCTGAGACACTGCATCCCCTCAACAATCACAGGCTGAAGGCAACCTTCTGTCTGCTCCACAGGACACGAAGAGTGGCAGACACCTTCTCCTTCCCCGACCACACGCTTGAATTTCCTTTTCCTTGTCCCGCACACAGAGCTGTTTACAACAAACTGCTTGGAGACCGAGGAGCTTCTCCTAGGCAAGTCACTACCCTTACAGACACAGGCACATTTCCTTCACTGTTACAATTTTCCACACAGGAAACACGGTAAGGGATAGAGGACTCTCATCTTCCACTATTTTGTTTTCCCAAAACTGCGACTAGACCAGCCATAAGGTCCAGGCTGACCTAGGGTCATTTCGACTTTCCCTACCAGGCACATTAGCCACTCCCAACAGATTTAAGCTGCTGCTTTTTTTCACTACCCTGACGCTTACTTTCCAGCAATCCAGTTTACCCATTTCCGGTTCACTTTTACAAGCTGTATAGTTCAACGATTCCATTACCCATAAATTTACCCTTTTTTTCTCAGTTAGGGCTTTCCACCTGACCATTTACTTGAATTTTTCTTCTGGAAACTTTCTCAGATTTATATTTATCAGGTCGCATTTTATGGTTTTCTTAATTAATTTAATTTTTTTATCATTGATATTAATTGCGTACCGGTTAGCAGGTAATTACCTAGGTGGGGGAATCCTTTGGAAACGGCTACCTCCGAATTTTTTAACATGCGGCTACTTCTCTCCAAGCTGAGAGGGCATCTGCGCACGAGGTTCCTTCCACAGCCTCCGCTGCACTGAGGGCTGCAGGGACAATCGGCTGGCTGACACCTAAGCTCGGGTGGCACCGAAGGATGCAACCTGTATCTGCCGGGTTAATGGTTACAGTATAGCCTTTTGAGTTTTTCCCGAGTCGTCAAGGGAAAGCTCCATCCATTACTGGTCAGTTAATTTTTGCTAGTAAAAAAGCGTGTGAACTGCACAATGTTGGAACTGTTCAGTTTCATTTCTGACGCGCGATTCTGGGCAGCGTGCACGGGCAGTGGCCAACTTCCTCATTCACGTGGGTTCGTGACGCTGTAGATTGCCACGTATTTGCAGGGGGCAAAAAAAAATGCAGGCCTGTTATTTACCAGCCTGCACATGGCAACAGACTATATACGGTTAAGGTGCACGGAGGAGTTATGGTTCCGCGGCCTGACTGCCGGACACACACACAACACAACTTAATCATCAATTTTAAAATTTTATTGGTGGATAGTAACAGGGTAAGAGAGCAGCTTTGATAGATTAGCTAATAGAGTTAACAACCTCTAAAACAATGCCTCAAATATTAACTAACATTATTTACTAAACAAAACTGCAGCATTTTAGTAATCACTGATACTTCCAATACAAACCAACATTACGACCGGCAACGTAGAAGCTCTATTTGAAACCAGTGAAGCTGAGAGAGAGGCTTACGAGGTGATCAGGCTCGGTTACGGCATTACCAGGCATACCACGGCTACCACGGACCGTTTTCTCCTCTCTCTAGCTGCACACGGCCGGGCACCCCTAAATACCACTATGAATCCCAGAGTGTCATAGTGGACAGACCCCAAAACCTGTGTTGTTCGCTCTCTGACTGGCACAGCCATGTTTACACAAATAGGGGAGAGAAGGTGCCAAAAGGGTCTGGCTTCGCCCCCAAAAGGTGAAGGTAATGCATTTTGTAGATATTGGGATTCCAACACTGATGACTGACACAAGAAGAGGCCTGGGCAACTTACCGTCTGGGCGTACATCCAGGATGCAGACAGGACTTATTTCAACCCCTTTTGGCCCCCAGCCCTTTCCATCTAGCTGCTTTGGATTCACTTGTTTTGTCTCGACCACATTTACGCCTAACGACTTTAAACACAAGCGTGAAAAAAGGGGTGTGTCTGGAGTGGGAGTTTAGTCACCTAGGAGCTGGCGCCATTTCCCAGAAGGGGACAGTCAGGAGAAGGATGAATTTTCCCTGCGCTCCATCCAGAGTAAGGCGTGAAAGGGGGATTCTGGCTTGCACCTGTGGAACTTCAGGGAATCTTCTACCCGTCTGGAGCACAACACTGAGAAACACCTGGGACCAACCCTGGAATGCCCAGCGAGCACAGGGGACCCTCACAGGACCCTGGCTGGGGCTCTCATGAAGAGATGTTCCCCTTTGCACAGGAACCGGAGAGCATGGCAGTTAGGGCTTCACTATGCACCTTTCGCGAGTGCAATGCAGGGGGCTGGAAGATGATGGGCCCAAGAGACCCTTCAGGTTCCAGTAGGTGTAATTGTAATGTGTTCCCCCTTCCATCTCGTGGTCAAGGCCTGCTGAGATGCCGCTGGATCCAGAAATGTTACTGATTTCTCTGTACTATAGAGCGTCATATCTGCTGGATCGTGGATTATCCTGAGACTTTCGGTGACGGGGAGGGGAGCCAAGAGGGAGCATTCAATCAGTTCAGTAGGAGGTGTATGTATTGTGGTTCCCCTCCATTCGTGGTCAAGGCCTTGGCTAGATGCCTAATACCAGAATAAGACTCAGCCCCGGTATGTATTAATCTTTGACCGACCATAAGATGGGTATTCTCAGCCCGCATTCCACTGCGGCTGATGGGACACTGCAGCTCAGGTACTAACGCGGTTTATCTTGCTGGGATCGTGATATCTGAGACTTTAGGTGACGGGGGAAGAGAGCCAAGAGGAGATCAAATCAGTCCTCTGGTGGGTACTCATACAGCAGGGAAGCATCCTGGGTGGTATTGGATTCAGTGGTGAGAGAGATTTTACTTTCTGGGGTGGAAACTGTGGACGAAAATCTCACTTTCCATCACCTAAGTCTGATAACATCACCGAACACCTTATGTTGTAGTCAGTAGCTAGGTGTTAACTCTGGAGTGCAATATATTTCCATAGGGAGCGCCTGAGTCGTTTTCGGTGGGGAAATAGGGGTCTGGAGGAATTAATGTTTACACCCTACTAGCCACTCTCACGGTGAGATCACTGGCATTTTACACCTAACACCGGGAATGCCAAGGGAACTCCCAACAAATGCAAAACTCCAGCTGTTCCCTATACTCAACCTCTGACCCCAAACCAAGCCGCCATGCTCTGTGCTTACTCTGAGCATGAGACGAACGGACGTGCTTTGCGTTCGTTTATTGAACAATGATTGTGAGCGCTTCTGAGCCCTCACTTGGAGGGTAGTGAGACAGCAACAGAGTCGCGGCTACATGCAGAGATAGGAGAAAGCTGCAATCAGAGAGAAGAAGCGGGGCGTCGGATTTATCCTCCGAGATCCTCGCCATGGCTCTGCAGGTCTTACCCAGGTGGGTGCGAAAACCCGATAAGTAATACCCCTACAAAGACAAGCAAGAGCAGTGACTGCAGGTGAGTCTGCCCGGGGCTTACATTGCACACAGACAAGTAAGACACAACCTTAGAGCTGCAGTTAAACGGCTGCATTTGTGTGGCGCGGGCCATTGCCCTGGCTGCACCCTGGCTTTCTGGGTCCTTGTGCTTGAGTCTCAGACCAGTTTATTGCTGCAGTTTCCACCTCGTGGTACTTACCAGGAAACATGACGTAGGGACTGGTCTCGGCCTAGGCCAGGGTTAAGGGCACTATGACGTGGGAGATAATGAAGGCGTTGTGTGCCTGTCCACAGGAGCTTGACATTCAGTGTCTGTCAGGATCTGGGGCCATTGGGTCTATAGCGGCTAACACAGGCCCTTATACAGGGCAGGCGCCAGGGGGGCCTTGTGCTGATCAGGAGGACCCAATTGGGCTTTAAGGAAGGAGGGAGACCTGTCAGTCAGTCAGAGAGGCTGCACGCAGCCGGATGCAGAGTCCCCGAGGGACTGAGGAGGTGAGAGTCTGAAGATCAGGTGGGAAATCCCCTGGTGGACAGTCACTCGGGGCTTGAGGAGCTGTTCTTCCTTTTGGTTTTGTTACAGTTGTGGAGACAATAAATACCCAAAGAGCACTTGGGCTAGGCAGCGTGTCCTGGTGCAGGCTGGGGGGAAGCATGTGCTGATACGGGGCCATGTGTATTGGTTGGCAATTGTTCTCTGCGCTCGGTTGTGTGTGGATTGCCGTCAAGTTCCCTCCCCACTCCAGGAAAATGTGATGGGGAGCGGTCTGTGGGCTAGGCGGGGTATGCATGTGGGCTCTGAGTCAGGAGAGTGGGTCCCGGCAGCACAGATAGAGAGCGGCAGCATTGTACATTTTGTTCATTTAGTTTGTTGCGAGTTACTCTTAAAAACCCTTTGTCGGGCTCAGCATGTGGGTCTTCTTCATGGGTTAGCTGCTGTCGTGTCTCTTCTGCCTGAACTGGTAGATGCCACTTTATACGAGAAGATACTTAGGGTCAAAGGTGCTCAACTGCGAAGGTCCTTTGGGCCTATTCTCTTTGGTAGCAAAAAATATCGTAGAGTTGGCGCATTAACAGAAAATATCTAGATTATCATATCTTTCAATCAGACCGAGAAACCTCACATGCAAAGTATTCAGTGATTGGAATCCCCCTGGTTAATTTCGTCCACCCACTATCTCCTCGCATTGGAGGTAGACATATAGTCTGTGTTCTTCTTTCAATCATGGTGCAAATTACCTGGACACCCAGCTTTGGAACACACGTTCTGGTTGGTTTCCTTTGATGACCTCCTAACTTTGGCCTCATTCAACTCCTTATATTCAACTGGTGTTAGTTTGGGTCATTTTTTTCCCTGTGATTTCCATTTAACATAATAATTAATAGAAATCAGTTAGTAGGAAGTTGATATATTGAACTTATGTTAAATGGGAAAAGAAGGTCATTTACAGCAGGTTATTAGGAATGGTAGCACTTCAGAGTTGAGGTCTTATACGCAATACCCTGTTTCACTCCCAGTTCGTAGTGAGGAGTTGGAAGGAATGGAAGGCAGTCTGACAGCAATTTGCACGTTGTCAGGGACCTGAAAGCGGGTAGAGCAGAGCTGCAGAAAATCGTCAACCAAACTCAAACAAGAAAGGAACAACATTTTTGATTGTCCTTGTGGTAAGAGTTCAGGGGTGTTCTCGTGTTGGGGATCTCTCTCTCTGTGCCCAGTGCATGTGCTGAGTGCTTCGCCTAGAATGCTCCTGTCCCTGCACTAGTGGTGGAGTAGTTTGGTGGCTGGACCAAGTGAGTAACAAAAATGTGCTTCTGGGTGAAACACAATTTTTTTTGGTGTGTGTGGGGGGTCAAACATGAAATGGTTCCTTGTGCTGCTGTGGGGGGATTTTCCCTTTTAAACATATTTTGTTAAATAAAAGTGAAGGGACTTTTGAAATGAAAAATGACGGAGAATCTACCCCATCCCTTGGTACGATGCACCAACAGCTAATTACCCTCCCTGTCCAATATTTGCACCTTATCGCCAGTTAGAATGGGTCCAGGTTCAATTTCCAGCCACTGGATCTTGCTAAACCAGACTCTGCAAGATTAAAGAGTTCTCTACTATCAGACATCTTCCCCCTGTCCTGGTACCCCACGCAATGAACATCCAGAGATTCCCACGAACAAAAGCCTTGGGGATCCAGGCTTTACCACTAATATCAAGGAAAGGACAAACGCATTTCTCAGATGCAGAAAGGGCCTGATTCCAGGAAGTATTTAAGCAGATGCTCCAGTCAGTTTTTACCCAGGAGAGCTCTTAAGCAGGTGACTTGAGTCATGGGCTGAAGAGGGAATTATTCCAAGCTGGATATGGGAAATGCTTAGCATTGCCAACAGCAGCCAAGGTCAACAGTGAATAAAATAACTAGAGCTGGTCTGTCATTTTTGCATTTTAAAAAATTAATTGAAAACGATGCAAATTTAAAAAAAAACCCGTTTGTTTCCGTTTGATTGGTTGGTTGTTTGGTTTTGCTGATACTTACCTGGAGTTGAACGTTTTCAAAAATTCCCTTATTGACAAAATGTTTTCCTGAAAAGTTACAAAAGTGGTAAAAACTGTCCTGTCTTTTTTGACATACTCTAAATTTTCTAAAAAGAGTCTAAGAGGAGCCAGCTGTTAGAGGAGCTTCTCCCCTGTCATCTATTAACTTTACAGTGAGTTAAGGACCATGGAGAGCGCACATGCTGCTGTGTCTGCTGCTGGCTTCAGAAAGCTGAGGTCAGAAAGTCCCCACCTCCATACAGAGAATTTCTGGGAAAGACCAGGGGAGTTCCATATTAGACTTTCTCTTTGAGTTATAACAATGCACTGAGGATGGAGAGGTGTCCCTCTGGCAAGGTGCCTCTCTCCAGAAGGAGGTGGAGTCCCCTGCTAAACGGGTTGTTCATAACATTCAAAAAGGAAGTCAAACAAGTCTTCTGAAAGTCGAGAAAGGGGATGAGTAAGTCACAGAGTGTGATCAAATGGCAAATGTGAGAAGGACAAATTAAATCAATCTCAGAAACAATTAGGACTAACCGACTGCACCTGAAGTGCAGCAGGGGAAGTCTTGAATGACTTACCATTAATCTGTTGTTTTTTTAACTCTTCCAGTGGAGAGATTTCCAGAAGGTCACTTCTTTCAAAGGGGAGCAAGGTCAAAATAGCCAGTACTTGTATTTAACAAACTCAGCAATGCCCGTTCAGTAGTACTTTCTCAATGGAGCACAAGGATAAGCAAACGAGTTCCGGGAAAAACAAACTCTGCCTTAAAGTTCCTGGAGTCTGTGGCAAGTTTAGCTGATTTTGTTTTGATTTAAGCAGCATTCACATTTCCAACTTCTAGATGTCTGAGAAACCGACATGCCGAGGAACCATGGGAAAAAAAGTTCTCATTCTCTTTCCTGCCAGGATGAGAAAATTGCCATCCTCACAGTATTCCCAACCCATTTAGAAGAATGAAGAATTGGGAATAAGAATTTATGCATGTGAATACTCGTCTGAATCCACCCTTACTTTTAAATAGATTGGGGCTTAAAAGTGGTGGAGATAAACATATGCAGTGGCTTATAACTGCAAAGTATTTTAACATTTCTTACCTGGGTTTTTTCACACCTACTAGCATTTAGGACTTTATTTGTCATGCATTGCTACTTCTTGTGTTAGTGGTACAAAAATACCGTTAAGACAGCTCTATGGCCTACACTATTCCTACCGTAGTCCTCCAGCACTATTCAGGCTCTCCCACACGCTGCAGAAGTGCTGGCACTCAACGTTAGCTGTTATTGCTATTCATGTGTTCCGCAGACACAAGGTAAATATAGCACAGTGGTATTTCCTTGATGGCCAACTTCCATTCCAGCCAGAGGCGCCCTATCTCTGGGTCTTGCCAAGCTAACACATGGCCGGTATCTTTTCATTCTAACTCCTGTGTAAGGGTAATTGTGACCGTGTGAAATGAATAGACCCTCGGGAGTGACAGAGTTTCCCACTGATCGGGGTGGCTCAGAACCACTGGACTCACAGGCCCAGCTAGACGTCAGCAAGAGCCATGTGAGACAGTAATGACAAGGGAATTGATGTTGTAACAACACAGAGTGAATCCTCTTGCCCATCTCTCACAGGCTCAGTGCGAGTGTATTGAACACTGCAATTGGACAGGCCAGAGCCAGGCCACACTCTAGGTCTGCATCCAGGCTTGGTTGGCATGTGTATTAACTTACATGTAACCTAGTTCCTGTTTAATAGTAAACCATGTCCAGTGCTTAGTTTACAGAGAACTCAGCTTGCTTAGCACTATGGCGCACACACTACTAAATATTTTTAAGCTTTTTATTAATATTTAAGCTGAAAAAGAAAAACAGTTAAAGCATTGAAGGTGGTGGTTGGGTTTCAGCCAGATTTCTTAGGGGTGGAAATGACCTCTGGGTTCCTCGCTCTCTGACCTGTTGTGGTCACGACACCACTCAGGATCAGGATGATGAAGGCCCAGAATCCCAGGAAACAGCGGAGTGGCAGCCATGACAGCGAAGCTCATTCCCATAGCCTCTGCCTCTTCTTTCCATCTCTTCATCTTTTTATTCTCTTGTACTTTCCCCACAATATTTAGTTTTTTAAGGACCCGAAAAGGAGTGATGGGTGAAATAGCCCACCCCCTCATTATTTTGTCTATCCATTAGGCCTAATATTTGACAAAGCACTTACGGTACATTATCTACCTGTCTTGTTTTTAATTTCAACGTAGTTTTTAATTACAACATTTTGTCAGGATTAGTAAAGAACATGTCAGAGACCAATTTGAATGACCAATCTGGGGCCGGATGCTATTCACCCCAGGGCACAAAGGAATTAGCTGAAGAAATCTCGGAGCCACTGGTGATAATATTTACCAACTCCTGGATGCCAGGAGAGGTCCCAGAAGACTGGAGAAGGGGTAATACGGTGCCCATTTTTAAAAAAGGAGGAGCTGTTGAATGATAGACCAGTCAGCCTGACTTTGACTCCTGAGTAGCTACTAGAGCAATGTATAAAGCATTCAATTTGCGAATACCTGGGGGATGAAGGGGTGATCACTAGTGTTAAATGGATTTTTAATGGCCCACAGCTGGGCAGATAGTTACCAGTCCCAGTGAAAATTCAGGAACCGTATGCTTAATGCACAGTAGTTTATTTGAGAAAAATCACACAAGCAGTAAAGGTTATAGGACACGCATTTCCCTAACAAGCCTCAATTCCCCAAGCATAAACGCAGTATCCTGACTGGCACACAAAGCAGGTCTAGCTACCAGTCCTAGAGGGAGACTTCTTTTCCTGTCTTCTTCTCACTTCTCAGGTACTTGGTCTGTCAAATGTCCCTCAAAACAGGGTCTTGGTTACCCTGAGGCCTTTATCTCACACTACCACGGACCTCTTCAGATGTTAATTGAGGAACTAGCTAACTAATTTACGGTGCTTAGCATTTATATCTTTTATTCTTAAAAGAGTCACATGCCCCAAAAATGTGCCCTGTGGGAGTTCATTGCTGGTTTTTTATAATTAATATTCTGGAAGGGGGGCTACAAAGCAGACATAGACTAAAGCTCAATCAACATTTACCCTTTTATCAATCATTCACTTGAACTCTTAGCCTGATGTCATCCAGAGAAGTCATTTTGACCCGAGTCAGCCTGTACCAAGCCCATTGATCACATGTTTTAATGTTTTCTTTACTTTGTAGCTTGCCTACTGGCTGATATAGTCCAAAGTTCAATTTTGAAACATACCCGCAGATCAAGCCATTTCAGCACTTCCAGTAAATTCCCATACCAACTGTCATAAACATATAGCTAAGGGTAGCATAAAATCCCTCCTTACCCTGTAAAGGGTTAATCCCGCCTTTATCTGTAAAAGGTAAAGAAGCTCAAATAACCTGGTCGGCACATGACCAAAAGGACCAATAAGGGGAGAAGATACTTTCAAATCTCTGGGGGAAGGTTTTTGTTTTGTGTTCCTTTGTTCTCTCTCCGGGTCAATGAGGAAGCAGGGCAGGGAAAATCTCCCTAAGCCATATCTGAACTAAGCATCTAATATTATAGAAATAGTAAGTAATAGCAAGAAAGTGCATTAGATTATCTTTTGTTGTAACTTGTGAATTTTCCCTGTGCTAAGAGGGAGGTTTATCCCTGTTTTTGTAACTTTAAAATTTTACCTAGAGGGGAAATCCTCTGTGTTTTTAATCTGATTACCCTGTAAATTACCTTCCATCCTGATTTTACAGAGGTGCTTCTTTTACTTTTCTTTATAATAAAGTCTGTTTTTTAAGAATCTGACTGGGGTTTTTAGTGTCCTAAAAACCCAACGATCTGGTCTGTGATCACCTTGGTTACCTATCTGGTTGGTGAAGGAAAGACTCGACACCAATTTTCAGGATAAACAAGGAGGTGACAAAGCTGCTTTTCTGAGTTACCTGCCTCTTTTATTATCTAAGATTACACATGGGCAATTGCACAGCACAAATCAAGATTTCTTACAAAAATCTCCCATCACGAGCTCAACAGCATAGCAAACTGCAAAAACACCCCCAGCTGCAANCATAAGCTGTGATGATCACAACGCTGGAACCTAGAAGCCAGAGAATGGAACGGCAACCGGTGAGGCCATCGGAGGCCTTCTGGTCATTAACCAGCCGAGGGAGAAAATGCAACTGGAGAGACATTCTTTTCCTCCATGAACAACATGCAAGAGAGCAAAGTGAATCTGAAACCCACACTGTGAACTGTGGGAGAAGGCTGTAACCAAAGGGCCAATGCAGCCCTGGAGAGCCTGATACACAGGCGTGGAAATGTGCAGTGATGGCAGAAAGGGACACACGGTGCCTGTGGTAAAGCCTCTGTCCCCAATCTGGACCTTAAGCATCAAAATCCTGGGGGCTTAACATGAACCTCCCCCAAGCTCACTACCAGCTTTGGCTCTTGATCTCGCTGCACCAACCAGATTCAGTGCCTGGTAACTACAAGCCCCCAATCGTCCCTGGGGGACCCCCCAGACCCAGAAGCCTGGTCGCCTATCTTCAAAATGGGAAAACAAGTTCTCCCCTTGTCTCTCATATGCTGATCCCCCAGCTTCCCTCCTGGGTGATGCCTGGGCGAACAGTACTAACCTCCTTGAATACAAAACAAAGCGGCCCCATTAACCTCTCCCTCACAGGCGATGCATTCAAAACCTAGTAAAGCTAATAAAGAGATTTTCACCCCATTTCCTGTAGCTTAACCAAGAAAAACCAAAAACCTCAACCAGGTTTTACAAAGAAACTTTATATAAAAAGAAAGAAAAATACAGAAAAATATAACGCATGCAATTGGATGTCAAGTACAGGCCTTTGCTTATAAGAATAGAATACACAGTCTGATCAAAAATAGCCAATTTAACCAGTCCAGCAATACACCATGTAAATACACACCAAAGCACATAAAAGCCTATTGCTTGGTTTCTTGTCTCATCACTTTGATAGTAGATATAAGAGAAGGAAATTGGCGTTACGCAGAAAAGCTGTTTCAATCCATAGCCCGGTGAGAAACAAAAGACCCGATTCCTTTCTCCCAGACTTTAAAAAAATCCAGTTCTCTGATTGGTCCTCTGGTCAGGTGCTTGATTCCCCCCTGTCCACCCCTTACAGGTAAAAGAAAATTAACCCTTACCTATCTACTTATGACAGTGCCAGTTTCAACTCCACAAGTCAGGAGCAGGGCCCTGGTCCTAGGACATTAGCTGGGATGGGAGCCTGCAAACAGTCCCAGTCTCCAGGCCATCAGGGGGTCTGCCGGGAGGGGGACAGTGCAGCCCAGAAAGCGGGAGTGCTGACTGGGAGGGAGCATGGCAGGTGTAGCCAGAGGAGAAACTCTGATTCAGTTTCCATCACCAAAGCTCCTGTGGACCCAGTGGTGTAAATACCTCAAAATAGGAGCGGGGACTTGCCAGTTCTGTGGGTTGTCATGATGGGTCTAGAGATCATGGGAGGCTGCAGCATTAGATGGGCTTTGTGTGATGAGATACACCATGTGGAAGAGAATGAGGACAAGACATAAAATTATGTCTGAAAAGTCTTATGCTTCAGGCAGTCTGTAGCCAGCTAAGTGAAAATGTGTATTTAACATAGCCTGCACCAGGGAAGATACGTCTCTGGTGGTCTTCCTCCTTTTTCCTATAAAACCCACCATTTAGACTTAAGCAGGATGAAGAATCTCTGTATTGATTTAAAAGCAACAAATGAAATGGAGAGGCTAGAGCTCCTACTCCTGGAAAATGCTGAATGCCCTCTGAACCCATTCTCCTGCATTTTACAACGTAGTTTAGTGGGGGAGGGCGTTCCTTCACAAAATCGTTATGTTCTTCTGAACTGATCAACAGCCATGTATCAACCCTTCCCACCCCATGCCACCACACATACCCAGAGCACGTTATCCCTTCAACCTGGGCTCTTCTGTGCATCTCCCATCTGAGTCTAAGTCTCTCAAACCCCCTTCTCCCACCCCTACGCTGTAACATCTGTGGAACAGAGGCTGTCTTTGTTACTTGCTTCTACAGGGTCCAGCACAGGGGTGAGCGAACTATGGCCTGTGGGTCACACCCAGCCTGCCAGCTGATTTTATCCAGCCCTCGAGCTCCTGCTAAAGAGTGGGGTCTGGGGCATGCCCCACTCCCGTCGGTGTTTGGGGCCGCTCCGTACATGTGCTGCAGCTCCATGTGGCTCCCAGAAGCAGCAGCATATCCCCTCTCCGGCTCCTATGCATAGGGACAGCCAGGGGGCTCCACATGCTGACTCCTCCCCAAGTGCCACCCCCACAGCTCCCATTAACCAGGAACTGTGGATGGGGCAGCGTGCAATGCAAAGAGACACCTGACTCTGTGTAGGAGCTGGAGGGGGGACATGCTGCTACTTCCGGGTGCTGCTTTAGGTAAGCGCTGCCAAGAGCCTGCACCCCTGAATCCCTCCCATGTCCCAACACCCTGCCCCAGCCCTGATCCTCTTCCCACCCTCCGAATCCCTCGATCCCAGCCTAGAACACCCTCCTGCACCCCAATTCCCTCATCCGCAGCCCCACCCAAGAGCCTGAACCCCCAGACGGAGCTCTCACATCCCCCTCCCAGTTCCCCAACCCCCTGCCCCAATCTCCCTCCAAACCCTTTGGTTCCAGCCTGTAGCACCCTCCTACACCCCAAACCCCTCATCCCCAGCCCCACTCCAGAGCTCACACCTCCAGCCGGAGCTCTCACTCCCCTCAGCCCCGTTCCCCAGCGCCCTGCCCTGATCCCCCTCCAGATCTCTTGATCCCAGCCTGGACCACCCTCCCCAGAGCCTGTACCACAGCCAGAGCCCTCACCCCCTCCTGCACCCCAACCCCAATTTTGTGAGCATTCGTGGCCTGCCATACAATTTCCATACCCAGATGTGACCAAAAAGTCCTTGACTAGGTTTCCCAGGGGCTACCATGGCATAAATAATAATAATGTGCCCTTTTGGCCCAAGAGGATAGCAAAATTTGGGACTTTACAGGGCTGTTTCCATTTGATTGAGAAATCAGTGACATGAGTCCTGGTGCAATCATGTATTGAAGGAAAGACTCGACACCAATTTGCAGGATAAACGAGGAGGTGAAAAAGCTGCTTTTCTGAGTTCACCTGCCTCTTTTATTATCTAAGATTACACATGCGCAATTGCACAGCACAAATCAAGATTTCTTACAAAAATCTCCCATCACGAGCTCAACAGCATAGCAAACTGCAAAAACACCCCCAGCTGCAAACGCAGCAGTCTGGGAAAAAGCAAAGGGGGGAAGTAAACCTGCCAGATGCAAACGGGGCCGTCTGGTGAAAATACAGGGGAGGATGGAGGAAGGCCAAGTTCCTGAGATAAGAACCGGTGTCCCAGTTTGCAGACAAGAACAAAATGCTCAATAATAAGGTAATAATAAGGCCTGTGGGCCCGGGTCATTCCTACATCCCCCTTCTTTCATTCTAAATAACTGCGGGTCACGGTACCCCACGCAACTGTTTCTCAAGACGTGCCACGTCATCAGCAGACAGCCTTATAGCTTTGGCCGTTGAGGACGAAGTAACTGTACAGCATTGATACAAGGAAGGAAAGCACTGAATAAAACAGCAA
>NC_133775.1:109917970-110007076 GCF_003597395.2 Chelonoidis abingdonii | reverse complement strand
AGTACGCCACCCACCTGGGATGAGGAAATTTATGAATATTGGGATCCCACTACTTTTCCTTCTAACTTGACCAACTGGCAGTTCGCAGACAGCTATTCTTGCTATTCGCATTTATTGGCGTAGTTTGGATGAAAACCAACATACCCCAAATCTGACGGTGCATTGTGGGCCGCTATTGGGGACTTCGTGCCCTCGCCATCTTGCGTCTCCAATGAGCGTTCTGGCGTGGTCACAAAGCCTTTCAAAACATAAATTATCCTCCATCCCACCTTACCCCCCTGAATAAAGCCTGTCTGAAACCCAAATGATCCCGACTATCCAATGACTATTGGGAAGGAGACTCAGAGACATGCAGTAAGATCTATGCCGCACATGTAATATATACACGCAAAGTAATACGCTAACTCTACACGCAACCACCTGCGATCTATCGCAGTTCCCGGCTAGCTCGAATAAAAACTTATTTTTACTACAGATTTTATCGCGAATAAAAAAAACCAGCTCCGAAAGAAATAAATATAAAAGAACTAAGAAATATAACCGAAACCTAAAAACAATCACAATATGAGATAATCCAGTAAAATAATTCTACGATCCGGCAATAACTAAAAAAACGCAACCAACCCAAATAAAAGTATCTAATATGATTAATCCAATAACTTTTCAATGAAATAATCCAAGCAAAACTGTAGCACCAGCTTTAATAAATATTCTAATTAAACTAACGAGAAAAAGAGTGTTAAAAAACACAGCTCAAAGAACACGTCACAAAATCTAAGAAAGCCAATATACTCCGCAGTAAAATTAACATGTGGTGGAATAGTAGTAGTACAAAAAAACAAAAATAAACAAAGCAAATGCGATAAGACAAAGATCAAGAACACAAACCTGTTTCACAACTTGAAGGCCATTCCCAGCGAGCAGCTTGGTTTGCGTACCTCATTGTGTAGATGTAACTGATGCAGACTAGCCGTGAAAGCGTGATGACGGGAGATTGGCATGCTTAACCGATACGGTGTAGGTGCGCTTACAAATGTTGAGACCAGGATGCCAGAGACTAATAAGCCGTCCTGGGATAGACAAAAGAAGACATCGGTATGGGTCGACCTTCTGGGACTATGCCATTTTATAATTGGGCAGTGCGCTGGACTTAATGTGGGCTGTTGCTGTTTTACTCAGCTGTTTATATCACTTCTGGTACACTGCTGTAAGTCTTATCCTCCGGCCCAAAAGCTATAGGCGTCTGCTACGAGTGCACGTTCTTGGAAAATTGGGAAGAAGGGTACGTGACCGCGCAGTTATTTAAGAATGAAAGTAAGGGGAATGTAGGATGGACCCCGGCCAACGTTTAACAAACAGGGCCTGTTAACACTTATTATTGAGGATTTTGTTTGTCTGCAACTGGACACACGGTTTCTGTATTCAGGACTGGCTTACCTCCTGCTCGCTTTACCTTTCAACAGGACGCCCCTGTCGGTCTGATTGCGGTGTTTTGTACGCTTCCCCCTTGCTTTTTCCCAGACTGCTCCTTGCAGTACGACTGGGTGTTTTTGCATGTTGCTATGCTGTGAGCTCGTGTGGGAGATTTAAAATTATTGTTGTCTGTGCATTGCCCCTGCTTGTCATAACGGACAGCTTAGAATGTAAAAAAATATAAAAACAGTAAAGAAGGCAGGCAGGATCGCCTCTCTTTCCTCTCCCCCGTTCCTGTACCAGGTTGAGGTGAGAGAGAAGAGAAAGAGATTGATACCTGCTCTTTTTTTCATAAGATACACACGTATGGCGGGCAATTGACAGCACAATCAAGTTCTTACAAATCTCCCATACGAGCAATCAACGATAGCAAATGCACAAAAAACACCTCCAGCTGCGAGCGCAGCCAGTCTGAAAAGAAGGGGTTTACAAACACGACCGATGCAGACAGGCCGTCTCCGTGTATTTGTTGCAGGGTACAGGGGGATGGAGAGGCCAGTTCCTGAGATAGAAAGGGTGGGCCAGTTTGCAGACAGAACACGCTCAATATAGGTATCCAGCCTGGCCGGGGGTCTTCCGAATCCCCTTCTTTCATTCTAAACTAAAACTGCGCGATCAGTACCCCTCCGTTTCAAGAGTGCCAGCGTCTCGCGAAGCATTATAGCTTTTGGCGTGAGGACCTAGTAGCTGTACAGCATTGATACAGAGGAAACACTGAGTAAAACACAACACCCACAGTCAGCAAGCCTTATGCACTATCCAAGAGCCGTTTCAGCAAGTTCTCGGTAGCACAAAGTCACTGGATGGCATGCAGTGATTCAGGTCCTACGCGGCGCTGTCGGCGCGGTCTCTGGATTTCTTCTCCATGGCAGTTGGGATTTCGGGAATCGGGTTCTTAGGCCTTGTCCGCCATGCCTCACGCTGGTTTTCACGTCCATGCTGGTACCACACAGGACTGTATCCGGTGCGAAAGAAGCTACCTGTCCACGTTATCACGCGGGTGGGCCTTCCACTCGGTCTGGCACTGCAGAAGTTACCAAGGTCTTCCATGGGCACTAGAGTTTTAAAATGCGATTGCAGGCATAAGATCGTTTAAGGTTAATTTTAAGTAAACTAACAATATATAATTTCTGTGTACTCTACTCCTAGATTTCCCCTGTTTTATTTGTTTTTCCAAAAGTGTCTTGAGGCGTTAGCCTTCCACAATGCCTGCCGTGAGCTTATAGGATACCATGTGACAATGGATTTTCTTGAGAAAAATTGAGATTGTCGGACATAAGCAGGACTTATCCTTTCGTTTCTTTGTCTCCCATCTGCCATCAGTGCAGACGTGTTGCTAGATCTGGGTCGCTGGACCGCGCTGGGCTGTAGCCCAATAATCCTGAAAGCTTTCAACAGTTAGATGCATATACATGCTTAATAAGGACCATTGTACTCATCTTGCCACAACTGTTTAGCTCTGTCCTCTGGATAACCTTGAGGGAAGGCAACAGGAATCTGGCTGGCACAGTGGGGCAACGGACGATTGTGAGCTTGAGGGAAGGGCAATTAAATTGTTTAGCCAACCTTCGCAATTGAGAAGGCATGCACTATCAATGGATCGAAAACAGAATGCATAGTATTGTTTAGTGCTGTCGCTCAGATTGCGTTGGTGGCTGTCTGCAAAGCGGTGTGGTCCTACATGACATACAAACACAGTGATGTCGTCGAGACATCTTTTGCAGTAAGAACAAAGCAACAATCGCATCAAGTGAGGGTTAATAGGATTGAAGGTGATCCAAGCAAACTGTAAACAAAACGAGTATCAACTACAATAAATGGTTTGATCACAAAAAAAGCGAAAAGCCAAATGCTGCTGCATTCTGACGTGGCTGCTTGAGGCGGCGAAACCGAGTCTGCCTGCCTAGTTCAGGTAGTAGCTAAACCCCTGTGCGGGGAACCTCAGTAAATACTGTAATGGCTTTAGGGAAGGGAAAGCTTGATTGGCGTAAGTGGAACCTGTTGTACACTTACTAACGAGGATCCTTAGGGGATTATATGCATGTTCACTACTAATCCAAAGGCATGTGCCAAACAAGGAATGTTGCTGAAATGGTGAATTCATCCGGTGATTGGAGCAGACTTAAGATCAAACCTTACTGAAAGTCGATCGACTTTAAGAAGCAAATCGGGCACGCCTTATGGTACATATTCGATGGGTCGAAGGCATACATGCCATCAATTATACAGAGATTTTTCCCTTTCACTATAACACCCCGAGGTGTGGGCATCTGTAACAGGGCTAATCTAAAGGCAAGCTTGGAGCCCGTAACAATACCCGGCTGAGCCATTCACTTCCCAGATGATAGAGGGGAGTATTTGATACATCAAGCTGGAGGTTGGATCCTTCATTACTGAAACAGAGTTGCTAACATTCTGTGCAGGTTTAAAAAAGGGCCTATCAATAGTGCCTAATATGCTTTGCACCACAGTGTCAGGGGTGTGGGAATTCCACTTCAGGGGCGGCGGACGCATAAGGGATAGCTTTTATGCCCTAGATATAAACGGGTTCACTTGAACCTCTTGGGCAACTACAGCAAAGAAAAATTTGTATTCTGTGCCTGTAAAACAAGGTTCAACAACAACTCAGCGCCCATGTCACCTATATGATTAAATCTCTAATCCGTGTGTTCGCGACAATCCGCAAGCCATCACAAATGTTGACAGAGCTTGGTATTTAGCATACCTGGGGCAAACTTCCTTATACCTTGTGGTCGGTTGGGTGGTTAGAGATGGCACAGAAATGCAATTTTTCCCTGTGCTTGAGCAGTGAATTGTGAAACCGTCGCGTAAGTCAACCCACATTGATAGAATTGGAATAAATTAGGATTTGGGAGACCAATGAAGAGGGTCCATGCTGAATACATTGTAATTTCCTTACTGCTCATAATCTCCCCTCCTGACTTTTTCTGTATTACAAAACCGGTGTATCCAGGCTAGTGGAGATACTCTAATCGCCCTGCTGCAAGACTGTCTGCCCAGGGCTGCAAATGGCCACTTGCTCTAGTAGCGGCACTGCCTCACCCAGCGGATTTGTTGAGATAACAACGTAGAGCTGCGGTTCCATGACTACAGATTTAATTCAATGGTGGCATCAGTTTCTGTCACATCTCTCCCAATATTACTGGGCAGGTGCCTTATACAATGGAATATAGTCGCTCACTTCTCATTGAAGTTACACTCGAAGCCAGAGAGGCCGGTCGCTTGCTGCCTGATTCCCTCCTAGCCCCCAACTCTTTTGTGGGCTCAGAGGGCAGAGAATACAGCCACTCCTGCAGGCGACTGACAGTCACGTCTCTGTGTCAGAAGCAAGGAACGCGGACCTTCACATTTAATGCACGCTAGGCGGGTGCCATGACCGTGGTGGTCAGTCCTTCAAGGTAGAACCAAAGCCGCATCCCCTTTCCTGCTGTACAATTCCAGGAACTGAATAAGGCACTTAATGGCTGACCATAGATTGACTCTGCAGGTCTGAGGAGATTTGTCCAAACTTTGCACTTGATCTCCCTGATGCGTTGCATCAATTACCCTGCGGATTACAACAATCCCTTTCGACCCCATTGGACTCATGGATACAGCCTACCATTCCTTGCCGGAAGATGTCCTAGCCTTTGTTTCAACTACATGTACGTCACAGGGAGAAATGTTCCTCTGCATATTAAACAACCAGCGCTGCCTGCTGTAGCAGCTCGTAGTTGATTCCTGGCTTGGTTCTCGTGGATTGGATTGCAGAGGATGCCCTTCTTTGTCTTGGGTTCTGGGCTACGCTCTCAGTTTCCGAGGTTCTCAGATCCCTGAACTGTACACTGATTTGCCAATGTATCCCTTCTGGCACTCGGACACTTATTTGGAGCAGTCTTTTGTTGATTTAATAGCAGCCGACACTCCCGCAGAAATGTCTGGCTTCCCACTTAAAACATTCTTCCTGTCGTTTCCCGGTTAAGGCAGTGCCACAGACCCCGCCTTATTGCGTCTGAGATCCACCATTTGGCTAGCACGCAGGCATGTCTGAGATTGAAAGATTTGGTAGAGAAGCTGACTGTAATGCTTTTTGCATCTCATTCGCCTGCTCTATGCATTTTCAACAGAATCTCTGCGCGATCCGGTTCGCCTCGTTATGGTCCTGCGCGTTGCTAAATCTAAAACATTCTGTAGGCTGAAGAATGAGGCGAAGCTTTTGTTGGCTTTCTGCCGTGACCTTTTAAGTGCTTCGCACAAGCTGTATATGAGGGATTATGTCTGCAGGTAGCACTTTGCTGTTCTTGTTTGGTCATCCCTTCGCCGGCCAAATGATCAACCCCACCCTCGGTATTGGTGGGACTTGAGCCTGATCTCGCCTTGATGAAACTCGTTACCAATTCACATAACTACAGGTTGAGCAAATTTCATGAGTGATTTCCAGTCGATGGTACAGCATACCAGTTCCAGCCTCATAGTCTTTAAACAAGAAAAAAAAATTAAAAACAAAAATCAAAAAAATGTGCTGCAATCAAATTCGAATAATCCTACGATCTCTCTCCACAGAAAGGGTATGCAGCAGTGCCATAAGGTATAGTTACCTTCGTCAAAGTCCCTGCAACCCAGGTCAGGGCACACAGCGTCAGGTCAGCTACTTTCTGAGGCTGATTATCAGGGACAACTTAGCTGCAGCACATCTTTTGATACCAGTTTGCTGCAGGCCTTACAGAAGGTGCGTGTCACGGGACTGGCAAAGTGGTCTGGGCATTGAGGAGCAAGGGTTGTTCCCGAAGGCCGGGCAGTTACAGAAGGGCTTATATTAGTTTAGGACAGGCGCAGGGGCGACAATGTAGCCAGCTGCTAGGGAGACCAATTCAAGCCGATTGAGCCTGAAGGGCCAAGTGCTCACTGCATCCTGCAGAGAGCGAGTGCAGCTCTCAATTGGTGCTAGGTCAGCGAACGTCGGCCATTTTTTTCCAGAGTCCATAATCGAGGGGTCCGCCTCGTACAAGGACATTGTTCCCCTTTAGCTGAGCATGCAGAAGCTCTTTAAAACTGATTTATATGAGCCTACGGAGCAACAATATCCCTATGCCTTGCTGGCTGGGGGCTATCGGAGGTCCATACCTCACGAGATCAGGTCAATGATACGCGTGCTGTAACTTGCCGGCGTGGTGAGCGAAAGGCTCGGGTCTACCACTAACGGCCTCTGTTCAGTGCATCGGGCCCACGTTCGGCGCCGATGAAGGAAAGACTCGACACAATTTGCGAGGATTAACCGAGAGGTGAAAAAGCTGCTTTTCTGAGTCACCTGCATCTATTTATATTATCTAAGATCTACACATGCCAGTTGCACAGCCATATCAAGTTGCTTCAAAAAGATCTCCATCACGAGCTCAACAGCATAGCAAACTGCAACCCCCAGCTGCAACGCCAGTCTGGGAAAAGCAACGGGGGAAGTTACAACACCGCCAGATGCCGCCAGCGGCCTCCGTGTGAAATACACCAGGGGAGGATGGAGGAAGGCCAAGTTCCTGAGATAAGAAACCGGGTGTGCCCAGTTTGCAGACAAGAACAAAATGCCTCAATAATAAGGTATCCAGGCCTGTGGGCCCGGGGTCATTCCTACAGGTTGGTAAATTATTCTCAACCCTTCCCAGGAAATGGGGGGGAAGGGGTTTGGAAGGATATTTTGGGGAAACAGGAACTCCAAGTGGTCCTTTTCCTGAATCTTTGTCTAACTTACTTGGTGGAGGCAGTGATACTGTCCAAGAGCAAGGAAGAATTTGTGCCTTGGGGATGTTTTTATCCTAAGCTGGTAGAAATAAGCTTAGAGGGTCTTTCATGTGGGTCCCCACATCTGTACCCTAGAGTTTAGAGTGGGAGGGAACCTTGACACCAACTATCTAATGCTAAGAGAATCCGGCTCCCAGAATCCTCTAGCAAATCCGGACGTACTTAGCCATACCAAATTCATGCTTACCACAGGTATTCATATTAGTCACAGTAATTTATAATAATTCAGTATCACCCCAACTAGCAGCCAGCATGGATGTACAAAGAACAAATCATGTCAAATCAGCTTGATTTCCATCTGTGAAAGGGTAACTGGTTTGGTGGATGGGGGAATATAGTATACCTGGACTTCAGCAAGGCTTTTGAAACAGTTCCACCTGATATTCTGGTAGGTAAGGGGGAGTAATGTGGGCTCAACAGAATTACCAATTAGTGGATACATAATTGGTTGAAGAGCCACAAATGAAGAACTATTCATGGAATGACATCAGATTAGAGGGAGGTCTCAAAGTGGGGTTCCACAGGGATCTGTTCTGGGTCTGGTATTATTTAACATCTTTATTAACGACCTGGGTGTAGGACTAGAGAGCATGCTGATCAAGTTTTCAGATGACAAAGCTTGGGGGGTTGCCAATACTTTGGAAGATTGAGCTACAACTCAGAGGGATCTTGATAAATTTGAGTACTGGGGTATAGACAACAAAATGAAATGAAACAAAGACAAATGTAAAGTGCTACACTTAGGAAAGAAAAACCAAATGCACAAATACAGAATGGAGAGAAAGTGGCCTGGCAGCAGCAGTGCTGAGTAGAATTTGGGAGTTGTGGTGGATCCCAACCTCAGTGTGAACCAGCAAAAAAAAGCAAATGCAATTGTAAGTTGCATTAACATAGGCAGAGCATGCAAGTCACAGGAGGTGACAGTACCGCTCTACGTGGTGCTGGTTAGGCCTCAGCTGGAGAACTGTGTCCAGTTTTTGTCACCACTGTATAGAAAGGATGTAGAGAAACTAGAAAGGAGCCAGAGGCGAGTGACGAAGATGATCAAAGGGCTGGAATGCAGCCATCTGAGCAAAGGCTGAAGGAACTTGTCCGTGTAGTTTGGAAAAGAGGAGCTAAGGGGCGATATGATAGCAGGCTTCAGATACAATACAAAAGATGGAGAAAAGTTGTTCCCTTTTGCCACCAAGGGCAGGACAAGAGGCAATGGGATCAAACTACAGCAGAGCAGAGTTAGAGTCAATCTCAGGAAATATTTCCTCACTGTAACAACAGCAGGACAAAAGCACAGACTGCCTAGGGAGGTCATGGAAGCTCCTTCATTGGAGGTTTTCAAAAGTGGGTTGGAGCCATCTGTCTTGGATGGTTTAGAGACAATAAATCCTGCATCATGGCCAGCAGTGAGACTAGATGACCTTCGTGGTCCCTTCTAACCCTACAGTTCTATGATTCTGTGATAGTCCTTTAATCATATCATCTTGGCCTTTTTGTTTGGAATAATTCACTTATTCTGTCTCCCTCTCAAACCTTTCCCCATCAGCACTGGGGATTATAGGTTATTGTAACATCTTATGAACTTTTACATACTTTGTGCAGCGGAGCTCACAATTTGGGTACATTTGTAGGCTCAATTGTCACAACAGGTCTCCTCAGGAATTCCTTCTCTTAGCAACCCAGGACTGAACAAGCTATTTTGATGAATGGCAGATTTTGGCCATTTGTGACACCAAAATGCAATTCTGAAGTACCAACATGGGATCCAACTCCTTGAGAAACTTGCGCAGTGTGTGCAGAAAGTGAGCTCTCATGCAGTACGTCTTCCTAACTGCACAGGACGCACTCAGAGTACCTGGCAGTATTAAGAACAGACTGATATGGAAAGTCCATTTTCTTTCCATTTTAATAACACATCTAGATTCAAAGTATTATTGGTTCCCCCCAGGGAAGTGAAGGAGATTTGTGAGGTGGCAAAGAGGAGTTTTTGTTTGCCACAAACATAATCTGAAACCCTACTGCATTATGAAATGTTCTGACGTGTGCTACAGCCAAAAGGCATAACGTTCTTCTCCCCCAGCCACATCTCCTGTACACGTGCCCAGCCGTTAGAAGAACTTGGCAGGTATCACTCTTCAGTGGTTTCCATTCCCGTGCAAAGCAGGATACAAGGGGAGGGGTATTTGCATTTTTAACCTGACCGTTAGTTGTGCAAACGTGTCAGAGGAATTGCCACGGGAGGTCCTGGGAGGAGCACAGACAGAGCCCCCAGGATATATACAGGCGCTGTTCATGTACCGCTCTACAGGAGAATTAAGTATTGTCCAGTTTCTGACGTGACCCTGAACAGACAGCCATCTCCACCATGAAGCTGACAGTCGTCTTCACGGTTGTCACCCTGGCGCTTTGCTGCTACTCAGGTAAGTGAGCTCTTGGCTGCAGAACACTGTGCTTCTGGAACCTCTGCAACCGATGATGCCTTGGTTGAAAACTGAAATTCTTCCTGCTAGGGAAAAATTCACTCAGTGCCTGATCCCCATCCCTTTGATATGACTGGAAAGACTCCTGAACCCAATGGGATCTGGATCAGTCCCTCAGTCAGAACCTGTATGATAAATAAGGATGCTAATTATAAAGCAGCATTTAAAATAACTTGTAAATGTTTCAGGATAGTCAGTGATCTGAATGGGGCAGCCTTGTGACCTCTGCAGGCTGCCATCTTTATGGGAACTGCCGCAGTCACACCAGAGCTGCAGCTAGTGACTGAGGTTTTTTTTGAACATGGCAAAAGGGAGTTAAATCCCCAAATGCCATTAGGGTTCGGTTCCTCTGAACACGTCGGGGGAAGTCTACACTTTAAATGCTGCATTGGCACAGCTGTGCTGGGGTAGCACTTTAGTGAAGATCCTCTTCGCCAATGGGAGAGAGCTCTCCTGTCGCCTCCCCAAGAGGCAGGAGCTGTGTTGGCAGGAGAAGCTCTCCCATCAACCTAGTGCTATCTACACAAGGGGCTAGATTGGCATAAATACCTTGGATTTTTCACCCCCTTGAGTGACATAGTTGTATCGAGATAGGTCTGTCATGTAGAGCAAACCTGAGCCTAAATGTTTGTACCTTAAACAAACAAAAGTGCAGAACTTTCTTAAATAATACTGTGTAAATCTGCTGCAGTCTGTGTCTATGGAAGCAGCTTGGACATTCCTGTCATGATACATGTCAACAGATCAACAGCCTGGCTTCTTCTTGAGTCATTATTTCATATGTAAATGGATCAGCCCCAATTCTGCTCACATGTATGGTGGGGTTACTCCAGATTTACACAGGTGTTAGGAAAAGCCACATCTGGTGCATAATATTTAAAGTGAATAACCATCCATCATTCAATCATGGTTTACACTGAGCTAGGTAACTGGAAATTAATCGGTTTCGTAAAATAGTTTACCTATAAACTATTCAATCCTCTATGCAAAATATTAAGAGGTTTGCAAAATCAAATACCCAGCCAAAGATTTTAATGAGCAGATTGTGTCTGATTGACAGAGTTGCAAAAATTTCTACCGGAAGTTTAAACTTGAGGAAAAGTTCACTTTGAAAAGGGAATCATTTCAACCTTCATATTTTGTTTATTTCTCAAAACATTTTAGAATTTTAAATCATAGTGTGGCTGGGTGGTGGAGTGATCTGCTTGGTGAACAGGCCATGATGGTCCAACTATCCTTACCCTGAGGGAAAGTTCCATGGCCTGGGAGCAGATTGCTGCTTTCATCCATGTTAGTCACTAAGTTCTTTTATAACTTTGGCCATTGCCCATGTAATGCTGTGCCCCCTCCTAGCACTGAGAAACATCCCGAATGCTTTAGCAACAAGGACTTTCAAAACATTTGTTCATTCTCTGCTGAGTTTGTTTATGATTTTGTCTTGCAGCTTCTGCTGTCCTGGGCGTGGATAGCAATCTTCTGCCAGATATTGTGACAACTTTTGTGCCGGATCCTGTGTCAGATGTTGTGACAACTCTTGTGCCAGACCCTGTGTCAGACGTTGTGACAACTCTTGTGCCAGACCCTATGTCAGACCTTGTGTCAGATGTTGTGCCAGATCCTGTGTCAGACCTTGTGTCAGACATTGTGACAACTCTTGGGCCAGACCCTGTGTCAGAATTTGTGTCAGACATTGTGACAACTCTTGTGCCAGACCCTGTGTCAGAGCTTGTGTCAGATGTTGTGACAACTCTTGTGCCAGACCCTGTGTCAGAGCTTGTGTCAGACGTTGTGACAACTCTTGGGCCAGACCTTGTGTCAGATGTTGTGGCAACTATTGTGCCAGACCCTGTGTCAGATGTTGTCACAACTCTTGTGCCAGATCCTGTGTCAGACCTTGTGTCAGACGTTATCACAACTCTTGTGCCAGACCCTGTGTCAGACATTGTCACAACTCTTGTGCCAACACTTAGGCCAGACCTTATTTCTGTTCCTGTCAAGATCCTGAAAGACCTGCTTGAAGGGGTGAGGGGCTGTGTGAAGAAGCTCACCCTCAAAGGGCGATGTGCTCTTAAGAAACTGCAGGTAAATCCACCTTCTTTTTCTCCCAGTCTAACACAAAGTTCATTATGTCAACTTCCTACTAACCTGACTTTTCTATTAATTATTAATTAATTATTATTATCACATGAAAATTCAATAGGGCATAAAGGACCCAAACTAATACCAGTTTGAATATCAGAAGTGAATGGGCCCACAAGTTAGGAGACATAAAAGAAACACAAAACTCAGACGGTTTTTCCAATATTCTGGTGCCCAGGTTTAATTTGCACTAAGTAATTAGAAAGAATACACAGATGAGACTTTGTCCTTCTCAGGAGCTTGACTCAAATGGCTGATACAGACCATATGTGCATTACCTCCTATGGCTAGCAGATTACAGCTGTATTTTATCTCCAGGCATGGATTGCATGTCACTAATATGTTGTATGTGATGATTTCTGACCTGTATTTTCTTGTTCATTCCTTAATAGCTTGATTCTTTTTTGCTAACAAATGCGAATTAGACCAAATGGCTTCTCTATCTGAGCATCCTAAAGCCCTGGGTCTCTTCTCTGTATATGAGATCTCCAGTTCAGGCAGAGTCACTGACAGGGGCTCCAGGAGAAGCCAGATAGAGGAGCTAGGAAAGACCCTCATTGCTGAGCTCCGACAAGGATTTTCTTCAGTACCTTTCAGCAACAAATTTTAATGAACAAAAATTGCTGTCAATTTCTGCCGGTTTTCCTAGCTGTGCTGCTGGGACAGGTCCAAACCTCTCCTGAGCTCACAGCCCATCATGCATTACTCCCTGCCTAGCCCACAGACTTGCTCCCCGTTTGCATTTTCCTGGGTAATGTGCAGCTGAAGGGAAAACATTAGAAACTGGGGCAATCCATACAACAACCGAGCGCAGAGAAGCAATGTGCCACCAATCCACGTGGCCCCTGTATCAGGGCACTGCTTCTCCCCAACCTGCACAGGACACCTTGCCATGCTCACAGTGTCTCTTGGGTATTTGATTGTCCCACATGTAACAAAACCAAAGAAGAACAGCTCCTCAGCCCCCCTGAGTGACTGTCACCAGGGGATTTCCCCCCTGTATCTTTCAGACTCTCACCTCTCAGTCCCCTGGGGACTCTGGCAGTCCTGCTGCCTGCAGCCTCCTAACTCTGACTGACCAGGTCTCCCTCCTTCTTATAAGCCCTAATTGGGGTCCTCTGATGCAGCACAGGTGCCCTGGACCTGCTTCCTCTTAAAGGGCCAGCGTCAGTCTGCGATAACCCCATGCCCCAGGAACATGACAGGCATTGAATTCAAGCTCCTGGGACAGGGCAAACTCTTTTCTTATCTCCCACTCATAGTGCCTTAATCCTGGCCTAGCCGCAGACTCAGTCCCTTAACTGCACGTTCCTGGGTAATGTACAACTGAGGTGGAAATCTCACAAACTGGGGAGCTCCGGAGCACAAGGGAGCCCAGAGAAGCAGGGTGCAGCCAGTGCAAGTGGCCCTGCTGCCCACAATATGGCAGCCGTTTACTGCAGCTCTAAGTTGTGTCTTTACTTGTCTTGTGCAATGTAACCCCTGGCCAGGAGCTCAGCTCTGCAGTCACTGCTCTTGCTCTGTCTTTTAGTGTATATTGAAGACCCAGAAAAATCTTCCGTGGAGAAAGCCGGGCAAGCGTCACGGATGGATGAATACCAGACACTTCCTTTGTCGTCCTCATCTTTCTCATTAAATTCAGCTTTTCTCCTATCTCTCCATGTAGCCCAAGCTCCTGGTGCTCTCACCCCCTCCAGTGAGGGTTCAGAATCGATCCAATCATTTGTTTCAATAAACTAACTGCAATGCACTTCCTGTTTCGTCTCCTTTGCTCAGAGTAGCACAGAGCATGCGGCTGGTTTGGGTCAGAGGTGTATTATAGGGAACAGCTGGAGTTTTTGCCATTGTTGTGAGTTCCTTGCGTGCCCGGGGTTAGGTGGGTGTAAAATGCCCGGTGATCTCACTGTGAAGTGGCCGGTATGAGTGTAACATTGATTCCTCCAACCCCATTTCCCCACAGAAAACTGACTCAAGTTCTCACCCTGACGGAAATATGATGCATGTCAATAATTAACCCTTTAGCTACTAGACTAAAACATAAGTGTGCTGGTGTGTGTTACAGGACTTACGGTGATGGAATGAGGTTTTACTCCATCTCTGTCCACAGTTTCCACCCCAGAAAGAAATCTCTCTCACCCTGATATGCCAAACTACCCAGCATGGCTTCCCTGATGTATTCTGCCCACTGAGGGACAGATTGATTCTTCCCCTCGGGTCCCTTCCCTGTTGACTGAAAGTTTCAGTATGATCAAGATCCAGCAGATAACGCTGTTTAGGCACAGATAAATTAGTAACATCTCAGACGCAGGGGAAAGACTTGATCACAAATGGAGGGGGAAACCAGCATTAAATACACCTATGGGAACCATGGAAGGGTCTCTGGGGGCCCATCATCTTCCAGCTCCCTGCCCATCACTCGCAGAATGTGCATAGTGAAGCCCTAACTGCCATGCTCTGCCTAGTTCCTGGTGCAAAGGAGAATCATCTTTCATGAGAGCCCCAGGCAGGGTCTGCGAAGGTCTCTCTTGGTGCTCGCTGCATTCAGGGTTTTGTTCCCCGGCTTTTCTCAGGGTTTGCTCCAGGTGGATAGAGATTCCCTGAAGTTCCAGCAGGTGCAGCCAGAATCCCCCTTTTCACTGTCTTTAGCCCTTGGATGAGCCAGGGAAACATTCTCCCTTCCCTGATCTGTCCCCTCTGGGGAATGGCGCCAGCTCCTATGATAAACTCCCACTCCAGCCACACGCCCTTTGTTCATCGCTTTGTTTTTTTATGTCTTTAGAGTAAATGTGGTTGAGATAAAACAAGTGAATCCAAAGCAGCTGATGGAGAAGGCCGGGGTCAAAAGGGTACAATCCCCCTCACATGGGAGTCGGATCACACAAACCACGCTGGTTTAACGTACCTAGTGTGTAGATGCCACCTTGCACTCAGCTAGCAAATCACTTACTCACGTCTCTTCCTGCAAATGCACCTCAGGCCCCTTCCCGATGCATGTCACATTCGTCACGCAGAAACGGATCCACGTGGTAGTTTCTCAGGCACAAAAAAGATTCACTTGCAGGCAGGATGAAAGAACCTGGAAACACTTGTATATCACGTGATGGCTGCAAGGCTATTGCAAGTGCTAGGGATGGTGCTTCTTTCCCCATCCCTCTGTCACCCCTCGATGCTTCCACACAAGATGAGTGGGGCTAGTTGCTGCCAGCAGGGGCCCAGGAGAGGAGACAGACAAGCTGCCATTCTTCCTGCCTTGGAGAAGAAGGGAGAGCATCATGTGCTCACCTTGAAACCCTCGTCCTCGGGGGTGGTACCAGCACTGACAGGGGTTGATCTCCCACTAATTTTGGGTGCTCTGCTCCTCCATTTCATTTCAGATCCAGGATATATTTGCATACCAGTGACAGGCTGAGGTTTACACCTGTGCCCAGTGCATGTGCTGAGTGCTTCGCCTAGAATGCTCCTGTCCCTGCACTAGTGGTGGAGTAGTTTGGTGGCTGGACCAAGTGAGTAACAAAAATGTGCTTCTGGGTGAAACACAATTTTTTTTGGTGTGTGTGGGGGGTCAAACATGAAATGGTTCCTTGTGCTGCTGTGGGGGGATTTTCCCTTTTAAACATATTTTGTTAAATAAAGGTGAAGGGAATTTTGAAATGAAATATGACAGAGAATCTACCACGTCCCTTGGTACGATGCACCAACAGCTAATTACCCTCCCTGTCCAATATTTGCACTTTATCGCCAGTTAGAATGGGTCCAGTTTCAATTTCCAGCCACTGGATCTGCTAAGCCAGACTGCAAGATTAAAGAGTTCTCTACTATCAGACATCTTCCCCCTGTCCTGGTACCCCACGCAATGAACATCCAGAGATTCCCATGAACAAAAGCCTTGGGGATCCAGGATTTACTTCTGATATCAGGGAAAGGACAAATGCATTTCTTAGATGCAGAAAGGGCCTGATTCCAGGAAGCATTTAAGCAAATGCTTCAGTCAGTCTTTACCCAGGAGCAGCAAAGAATCCTGTGGCACCTTATAGACTAACAGACGTTTTGGAGCATGAGCTTTCGTGGGTGAATATCCACTTCGTCAGATGCATGTAGTGGAAATTTCCAGGGGCAGGTATATATATGCAAACAAGCTAGAAAAAGCATGAAAGCTCATGCTCCAAAACATCTGTTAGTCTATAAGGTGCCACAGGATTCTTTGCTACTTTTACAGATCCAGACTAACACGGCTACCCCCCTGATACTTTACCCAGGAGAGCTCTGAAACAAGGGGTTAAGTCCTTTCCTGAATGACGGACCAGAGGAAATTACTCAGCACCCTATGCCGGAAATGTTTAGCAGAGCCCAAGTCAATGGTGTATTAACTAGCTAGAGCTAGTCAGATATTTTTGCACTTTTCAAATTTTGATACAAAATTATTAATCATTTTCCCCTTTAAAAATATTTGCCTTTTGTCTCCCCTGCTTGCAGCTGAACATTTTCAAACATTTCATATGGTCACAAAACATTTTTTACACTTTTTATGAAAATGTTTTGTGAAAATTTCCTGCCTTTTTTTGGCGGTCTGAGAAGAGCCATCTGTTCGAGGAGCTTTTCCCACCTCACCAGTTTACATGACCCCAGGTGGGTAATGGGAGTGCAAGGTTTGCACACTTGTGAAGAATTATTGATGAAAGGTTATTTAGGTTCATCATCCTATGAATTACGCGGTTTTGTTTATTTATTTAAATTATTCATCTGCTGTAAAATCTGTTTGCTAATGGACTTAACCGCCCCACTGAATCAGGGCTGGGAACCCGGGGACGTTTGTGCCAAGAGGAAGCTCTTTTGGCTTTGCAGACACTTAGCCCTAAGGCCTTATCAGCTACTTCACTTTTGCCATTTTCTCCTGGTGTATCGCCAGTCCCCAGTACCACTGCGCTCGTGGCATGTTCTCTCACCAATCTCTCTTTGTCTGGAGCTACGAGGTTGCACAGAGCTTGGGAACCGCCTGCCAGCCACAAGATTTCACAAGAACGGGCCCATTTCATCTCTACCGTGATGCTGGGTTTTCAGACATTCTGCCCATTTGGATACATGTCTGTGATAGATTCTGTGGGTCTCTGTCCCAACAGCTTGACCTGGGGAATGTTTCACGTGTCTGCGTTGCAGCATGAGAGTGAAGCATGGAGATCAATAGCCTTCCTAAAACAGAGTGGAATGACCCTTTAAAGTTTAGCCCCGACCTAGAGATCCAGATGTGAAACAAGGGAGATGTGGCTCTTTGATCTGACCACTAGAGGGTCAAGGAACATCAGACTAAGCGCCTGAGAATACACCGGGAGGGGAAGATGCAGGTTCCTCAGTAAAAATCCAGGAACAGTGCATGTGACACAAATCAGTGTGTACTGACCGCAGCAATTTAAATCTCAAGACTCAGGCATGATACTCATAGTTGCCTTCCTGTTTGTCACTTGGGTATTTTCCCGCTACTCTGGCCAGTAACTTGTATGTTGCAGAACAATTGGTATATTAAACTTCTGGGGGCCAAATTCTAACTTGGCTTAGGAAGGTGCAACTGCACTGAGTTAATGAGTCTGATGTTCGATGGAGCAGCGTCCCCTTACACCAGGGGTAAATTTGGCCCCCAACTATCACACAATTGGCGGTTGATAGGAGGCAGACCAGATGAAGAGGTGAAGGAACAGCTCATCTGACACTGGGCTCACCTCTCTTAGCCCTCTCAGGAAGAGCCTTCTGAACTGTCACAGACTAGTAACTGCAATAGTCTGGTGGGATCAAAGGCCTGGGGGAAGCAGTGGGTGAGAGTATTCAGGCCAGGACTGAGAAGATTAGTAGATGTGCAGTTAATCCTGCTCAACTGTTCCAAGTGGGTGAGTTTGAATCCCTATATTCAACCCCAGTGTAATTCCATTGCTTGCCCTGCCTCATCCCCTGGGTCTAGCCTTCCCACAGAGCACCGAGCCTGCATTGATCAGGGGATGAGGCAGCCGTAACAGGCGCTTTTCACTCGGGGGACAGTCAAACCTTGATTTTTCTCTGCAAGTAGCTGAACATTGTACAAACGGTCTTTTCTAAAGTCAGAGCGGGTGGGAGGCAGAGTGATCTGCTGGTGAAGCAGCTGTTGTGATCCCCGGGTGGGAGAAAGTTCTCTAAGTCACTGGTGAGTGTGTGTTGCAGATCCTGCACTGTGTTGATCCCCGGAGGATATGAGGTGTTACAACTCCTACCTACAGATCTATGGTTCTTTAACTCAGTCTATGGCAATGCAGACTTTTACCTCTGGTGGTCTCTGGGTATGTCTACACTATGGGATTATTCCGATTTTACATAAACCGGTTTTGTAAAACAGATTGTATAAAGTCAAGTGCAAGCGGCCACACTAAGCACATTAATTCGGTGGTGTGCGTCCATGTACTGAGGCTAGCATCGATTTCCAGAGCATTGCACTGTGAGTAGCTATCTCCGTATGCTTCCCATAGTTCCCGCAGTGTCCCACCCCTTGTAATTTGGTTGAGATCCAGTGCAATGATGGGCAAAAATGTCGTGGTGGTTCTGGGGTACAGCCTCATCCTTCTCTTCGTGAAACAGCAGACAACCGTTTCACACCTTTTTTCCGGGTGGAACTGCAAACACATAGAGCACAGCAAGCATTGGACCCTTCAGATCAAGAACCGCATCAGTGAATGTTGTAAACACTGCGCTTCTCGGTATCTATGCGGAATATCCGGGACCATGCGACAAGCCACAGTGAGGAGTGGCGGAGCGGCCCTACGGTATCGAGCGCGGACAAGAGGATGAGGGAGATGGGACACAAGACCGGCAGACTGCGGATGCCCAACGGCGCGTTGGAGAGTGCGGTAATTCTGACAAGGTCTAGACATGAACGCCAATTTTGGGCCCGGGAAACAAGCACAGACTGTGGGACCTGCATAGTTTTTGCAAGTGTGGGAGAATTGCAGTGGCTGTGAAACTTTTGCATGTGTAGGGCACTTTCATGAACTTGGGACTGCTTTCCCCTGCCCTGAAACCATAGAGATACCAAGATGAAAGAGCCCTCACAGCTGAGAATGCGAGGGCAATAGCCCTCTGGCAGCCTGCAATGCCAGACAGCTACGGTCAGTCGGGATTATCAATGTGGAGTGGAAAATTACTGTGGGGCTGCTGTGTGCAAGTAACCAAGCAAGTACTAAGCTGCTTCTAGAATGTGCACTAGAAGACGTGCAGTCATAGTGGATGGTTTGCTGCAAGGGGATTCTCTAACGCGGGGGGGGGGGGGCGATAGATGGAACGCCATATCCCTAACTTGGCACTGGAGCACCAGGGAGGCCCAGTACGGTAAACGCAAGGGGGACGTTCAATGGGGCTACGAAGCACTTGGGATCACAAGAACGGTTCACAACCTCACGGGGGATAGCAGGAAGGTTCATGACGCTCGTGTCCTTCAGATACACTAACTCTGTTTTAAACGCTGCATCAAGGGATTACTTCCCAGCCAGAAAATAACGTTGGGGATCGTTGAAATGCCTGTGACCCAGCCTATCCCATGATGCTATGGGCTCATGAGCCATACACAGGGTCAGCCTGGACAGTAGTCAGAGTTGTTCGTCTACAGGCTGACAAGTGCAGGATGGGGTAGAAGGTGCAAGTGGCCGTAAAAAGGGCGCTGGTGCACATTATGACTAGCTCAGACCTCAGCAAACCAATGTCCCGTTGTTATGCGCTTGCGTTGCTCACAATCTCTTGGAGAGTAGGGAGACCTTATGCTGGTGGGAGGAGGCAAATTCACTGCTGCTGACTAGAGCAGCCAGACACAGGGTGATAGAAGAGCACACCAGGAAGTGGTGCACATCAGAGAAGCCTGAAAAACGAGTTTCCATCACGGGCCTAGGGTACGGGGACTGCTGGGTTTTGTTCCCCTTGAGAACTCCCCTTATGACCATTCTGTAAAAGCAACCCACCTTCCCTTCCGATTACAGCTTGCTTAAGAAATAAAGTCACTATAATTAAAAATCATGTATTCTTTTATTCAAAAAGTTCATTATAGCAAAGATAAGAGGAGAGAGACTGACAATGTACCAGGCGGTGTTTGAAGGAGATAGGAGGGAAGGAAAAGGTCACTAAAATATTCAAAGTATAAGCTTTTGGTGGGCTGTCATGGGGTGGAGTGGGCAGTGCACGAAGCTGTCCCATGCATTCTTAACACGTCGGTAGAAGACATGGAACTGGTGAGTGGTGAGGGTGGTACACAGGGCGGCAGTGGCACTCTGTGACCCTGCTGCGTTCTGAAGCCCACAGAAGTGAAGGATGTCAGTTGATCAACACAGCAGCCCCAGCGTTGCATCCTGCACCGCATATCTCCTGCCTACACCTCTGTCTTCTTGGCCACCTCTCACTCAAGCGTCCTCCTGTCCTCACGTTCACGGACATCTTTCCTGTAATTTGATACACGTCCTCCACTCATTCAGATGAGCTCTTTCATTGCGGGTTACTTCCATGATTTCCGAGAACATTTCGTCTCGTGTCTTTTTTTTCCTCCGCCTTATCTGAGATAGCCTTCGGATGGAGCAGGGAGGCTTGAAAAATTTGCAGCTACATGAGGGAGGTAAAAAAGAAGAGAAGTATTTAAAAAGATACTTTTTACAGAACAATGCTTATACTCTTTCACAGTGAACAACAATCACTTTCATAGCACATGTGATTCACTACAAGGTTGCATTTGCGTCTTAATATTGAGTGCCTGCGGCTCTGGTGTTAGAGATCTCACAGACGCAGGTCCGGGCAGCAGAATTCAGCTTGCAGGCAGCCATGGTAAGCCATTGCTTTTGCTTCTGCAGCCTTCATATATACAGTGCCCTCCCCCCAATCAAGCAAAGCCCGTTCAGTGTTGCTCTTTTCTGTTAAGATGCAGCAGCAGAAACCACCCTCCCATCCAATTCTCTGGATGATCGCTTTACCTCCCCCCCACCGCGTGGGGTATCATGGAGAGTCACTGCTATCACCCCCTTCCCCCTGCATTGCGTGGCTGATAGCAGGGAAGATCCTGCTAGCCAAACGCAAAAAAGCTCAGCGCCATGACCTTCCCTCCCCCGCTTGGTACCTGCAAGGAAGGATTCTTTTAAGCAACAGGCAAACTGGCCAGTAGGAATGGCCATCTCTGTCCCCTTAATTAAATTCCTGAATTTCAACCAGGTTACACAGAACGATATCACTCTCCTGAGGATAACACAGTGAGATAAAGAACGGATGTTGCTTGAATGCCAGATATCGGACCATAGCAGCTAGACTTTGTCATGCAATGATACCAGATTACTTGCTACATGCATGGCGTGGTAAAGTGTCCTACCATGGTGGACGGAATAAGGTTGCCTTGCCCAGAAACTTCTGCAAAGGTTTTGGAGTACCCTAGGAGAGCTCATGGAGATGTCCCTGGAGGATTTCCGTTCCATCCCAAAACATGTTAACAAACTTTTCCAATAACTGTACTGGCCGCGAATGCATCCAAGTCCTCAGGGCAAATCAATCATAAAAAATGCTTGCTTTTAAACCGTGTTATATTTACAAAGTACACTCACCAGAGGTCGCTTTCATGGCTTCATTGTCTGGCTACTGGCTTGGGAGGGCTGGAGGGTAATTCCATCTGGGTGAGAAAAGCTCCTGGCTGTTGGGAGACGGAGTCCTGTGTGCTGTCTGCAAGCTTGTTCTCCTTCTCCTCCTCATCTTCCCATCTGCAGAATCCTCAGCCATGGCTGAGATACCACCCCACCTCGGAATCCATGGAAGGGGTGGGAACTGGTGGCGACCCCCTGAAATGCATCAGACGTAGAAGCGGCATGTTTTTGGCCCGACCCAGACCCTTCCGTTTGATTCTTGTTTTCTGGTAGGCTTGTCGAGCTCTAACTTTCACTCGGCACTGCCTGAGCTCGTGGCTTCGCCATCAGAGCCTGAAATTTTTTGAGATGTTTTTTCATTTCTTCTTTTGGGACGAGTTCTGTTAGCACTGAATCCTCTCCCCATATAGCGATCAGATCCAGTACCTTCCGTGCGGTCCATGCTGGAGCTCTTTTTCGATTCTCAGGAGAGTGCATTGTTACCTGGGCTGATGAGCTCTGCGTGGTCACCTGTTTTGGCGAGCTCTCCACGCTGGCCAAACAGGAAATGAAATTCAAAAATTTTGCAGGGCTTTTCTTGTCTACCTGGCCAGCGCATCCGAGTTCAGATTGCTGTCCAGAGCGGTCACAGCGGTGCACCGTGGGATACCACCCGGAGGCCAATACCGTTGATTTGCGGCCACACTAACCCTAATCCAATATGGTAATACCGATTTCAGCGCTACTCCTCTCGTCGGGGAGGAGTACAGAAACCGGTTTAAAGAGCCCTTTATATCGATATAAAAGGCCTCGTTGTGTGGACGGGCGCAGCGTTAAATCGGTTTAACTCTGCTAAAATTGGTATAAACGCGTAATGTAGACCGGGCCTCTGGTTCAGCCCATGGAGTGTTGACCAACCAAGAGGATGGTCATTGCAGTTCCATGAGATGGGAACCTTTCCACACAGTCTCATCGCTGCTCTCATGTAAGCTAGTTCTCCAGACTCACACTAAACATTATAATCTCAGTGAGGAACGAGCTCTCATTCGTCACAGTAATTATTTACCTCCTGGTTTTGAGCCTTTTGGATGCATTTGGGTCACACTTTAAAGCTTTTCTCCACAACCATAAGGCTAGAAACTTACTTTTGTTTAAAATGAAAGCTGAGAGCCTCCCATAATCATGGGATTCCAGGAGCTGGGGCTTTAAGACACTGAACATGTAACAAATAATTCAACTCTGAATTATTTGTCCAAAGTGGAGAGTTACAGTCAGAAACAATGTTTTACAACGCTTCTAGGCCCTGATTCTGCAAACACCTACACATCCTTAACTGTCATGCTTTGAATAGCTCCCATGGTTTCAACGAGGTTACATCAGTGGGGCCACTCATGGGACTAAAGTGAAACACCTGTGTGTTTGCAGGATTGGAGCCCTAGACCTACAGAGCACTTGCTCTTCCACAAGGCATGACCCTCTTCCAACTGGGTATAGTTCGGGACTCAAGGTGTTGGCTTGAAATAGTCCTTTAGAGGGACATGCTTGCTTCAAATAGTTCTGTAATTCCACTTTCCTATTACTTCAACTCCCCATCTCAAATGAATCACCGGCAGATTAAAATAATTTCTTCACAATAGCACAGGAGAGCAAATTCCTTTTGTTCAGCTATGTTGGCGGGTGAAGAAAAATTAACAGCAACATGCTGCTCCACTGAATTAATTACCCTGAAGCTGCTGAAAGTGCGTGCCATCTACAAAGGGAAATCGATGCAAGCGGGGTTATTAGTATCATTAATTTATTAGAATCGGTATGAAGTTGTGGGGGAGAGGACACAGGAGAGAGAAAATATTGATTGGGAGAATTTGCCTTCAGAATACGCAGTCTGTGTGGTTTATGGAAGAACGGAGAGAACAATCTCCCTGAATTAAAATACCCCCAGAAGGACAGAGTACGCTTAATTCATTGTGGGCCTCCTTTTTTGTGATACATTATGCTGGAAATGCATCAAGCAGGGGTGGGTGGAGGAAGCTTGTACTGCTGATCATTCTGTACAGTATGTGTGCATCTATTTTGCTGATAAATTGCTGTTCGAGCTTCATGCTCTGTTGCTATTAACATCAAACTGAACAGCAATGACATGTGAGTCCTAGCAGTCTGCCTTAAACTTGCCAGGGGACCATCCCACCTTAAAAAGCTGAAACGTTAAATAGATGACTGCGGTTGGCCCAGGATAGCAGAGGGGCCTTTAGCTTGTGCACGGCACACCTATCAATGTTCTAAGCAGGGCAGGGAAGTGTGTGCATGACCCCTCCTGCTCAAGGCTCTGCATGGGACCCTCTGTTCATCTCCAGATGTTGGTGACCACCATGACGCTGATGGTTTCAGATTCTTCTGCACTCTCCTTCTCAGAGCCAGTCAGCCTCCTGCCGGTTAGACACAGGGACAAATCCTCAGCTGGGGAATCAGCAGAGCTCCACTGAGTTCCATGGAGCTACTTCCAGTTACTAGTGGAGAATCTGGTCCACAGTCATGATCTCCTTTTCTGCTTCATTGATACTCAAGCCCTCTCATTTAGCCATAGGAGCTCATTGGTTAGCAGCGAGCTCTCTTAGTGTATTCAGGGATCTGGAAGCTATCCATTGCTTTCACTCAGGGTACTACTTCCTTGTACGGACAGTGAATTAAAAATCAAAGTCCAACTACTGATTAAACTCCTAGTTAAAAGCTTAGGTACGGGCCCTGTTATTATTAATAAATACGAATAATGAAGTCTTAGTGCACCCCAGTGTTTAATTTATTGGCCAAGCAGTGTAAGAGATAGCGCTAAGATCTGACGCATCTCCCTTGTCTGTCACTTGAGCTAGCTGAAGGATAAGTCGAGACGTCCGCTCTCCACACTTCCCAGGTTACTGACTTTAAGCCTCTTTATTCTAAAAGGGAGAGAATTGTCACCCAATCAGCTATTATTGTTATCACTTGCATTTGAGAACATAAACATTGAGCATTCGTCCAGGTGCAACAGCCCCTGCAGCACATATTAACACTAAATGTAACGGAAAGCCACATGGTCTGACTTAAATCTCACACAGGCTCCAGTTGAAACTGCACCTTCCCCCTCTTCCCTCAAGACTGTCTACACGTGCCACAAAAGGTCACAGATTCAGTTAGACTTGGCAGCAGACTTGGCCATGAGACTTTTCTTCAGGCATTTGCCATCCTGCTCTGCCACATGAGCAGCTGTCAAGAAAACCCTGCTGCATGGGATGGTGAAGGGGATTGGGTATCTTGCTCTGGATACTCCATTTGTACTAGACAGGGGTATATTGGCCAGTTGTTAAGAGCTTTTGAAGATGATTAGAACCCTGTAGTGAGGGGGCATGGCCCCCCGCTGAGACGGATGGGGAGGGACCACCATGGACCTTTACAAGCCCTCTGTTAAAAGTCTCTCAGTTGAGGAAAGGAAAACGAGTGACCTAGTAAGGACCAACCCAGGGAAAGGCAGAATGCTTCCCAGGCTCCATTTGTCAGGTCCAAAATTCTTTCCCATTCCTATTAATGGAAATTTGAGGACTAGACATGGACGATGAACCCCCCCCCCCACCAGCTTCATTAGAAATCAGTTGTAAAACTCCTCTGCACTTCACTGGGCCAGGCTTTCGCCCCTAATGTGAACAGTCACTGGCATATGCTGCCATTCGCCTTCCCTCTGCTAATGTAGGGTGTGACCTTGTCACCCTGCTCCTCTGAGCAGCACCTTACTGCATGAATAATCCCATACAGATTAAAAGAACAGGAGCCCTTGTGGCACTTTAGAGACTAACACATTTATTTCAGCATGAGCTTTCGTGGGCTAAAACCCACTTCACTGGATGCATGCAGTGGAAAATACAGTAGGAAATAGATATAGACAGAGGACATGAAAAAATGGGTGTTGCCATACCAACTTTAACAGGAGTAATCAATTAAGGTCGGCTACCATCAGTAGGAGGAAAAGAAACTTTTGTAGTGATAATCAGGACAGCCCATTTCCAACAGCTGACAAGAAGGTGTGAGTAACTGTAGGGGGAAAAAGAAATTAACATGGGGAAATAGGTTTTACTTTGTGTAATGACCCATCCACTCCCAGTCTTTAGTCAAGCCTAATTTAATGGTGTCCAGTTTGCAAATTAATTCTAGTTCTGCAGTTTCTCATTGGAGTCTGTTTTTGAAGTTCTTTTGTTGGAGAATTGCGACTTTGAGGTCTGTAATTGAGTGACCAGGGAGGTAGAAGTGTTCTCCGACTGGTTTTTGAATGCTATAATTTAGGATTAGAGTTAGGGTGAGGGTTAACATAGACTAACACGGCTACCACTCTGAAACCTGTCCCCATACAGATTAACTCCCTTCCCTGTTAGCATTGCAGTTAGGCTGAGAGGTACATTGACCGTATCCGAAACTTCAAACTGCCCCTTTGCTCACCCACATTTCCGAGTCATTGGAGTCCTTCGTTTATTTCTATATCCACAATAATTACAAAAGAAACACTTCCCCCATTGGCATCTTGTGGAGTTAGGGCTGGATCCTGGGCCATCAAAGTCACCAAAAGTTTTGCCAGTGACTCAGACTAGATAATATAATGGTCCCTTCTGGTCTAAAAACTATGACAAATCTATGAGTCAGGTTGCCTGCATTACACTGGCCAGAGAATTTAGCCAGTTCCCCTCTGTATTGAGCCCAATATCATGTCTTGATTGAACCCTATCTTCCAGGAAAGCATCCAGCCTTGATGTGAAGACTTCACTGTGAGCTGGAGAAAACTCTGCATTCAAACCTCAGAGACTGACATTACCAACCTACTGCTCTCTTCGAGCCCCTTGGCAATTCCACCAGCAAGGTTTAAATCAACCCTCGAGTTCACTGGAAGTCACAGCACTATCCCCGGGGCCAGTTTCACTGATGGCCATGTTGACAGCACAAAGCAAGTCAGTCAGCTTCATCAGAGTGACTCCAACCATCCATTGGGACATGTTGAGACTCCAATGGGACCTTCTTTTCTTGTTCAAAAGAACTCCCCGCTGCAGAGAACCACCCAGTACAACCAGGATGGCAATGTGCTCAGTGCGAGCAATTTGTGACTTCCAATGAACTTCTCTAGCAGGGCCGTTGGCAATAGGCTCTCGGCAAAGCGCTCGGCTGTAGCATGCTCTAGACAATGAATTCTGTTGTACTCTTATTACAGGACATTTTTATCACTGAAAGTGAAATTGACAAGAGCCTTGTAGGTGGGCATCCGGCCAGCCAAAAATTCTTTTCCAATTTAGGATGAAAATGATTTAAAAGACATGAATTTTTGTGGGAAGAGATGTCTACATTCTGGCTGGGTCTAGTCACAGCAGGTACCAGCACAGTACACGCATTCCCACCCTTGTCAGAACTTATAGCCTTTATGATACAGGAGGTCAGGCTAGATCGGTGGTTTTAAACCAGTGGTCCATGGAACCCTGGGGGTCTGCAAACTATGTTTAAGATTTCCAAAGGAGTCTGTACCTCCATTCGAAATCTTGCAGGGGTCCGCAAATGAAAGAAAGTTTAAAAGCTGCTAGATTAGATGATCACAGTGGTCCATTACGGTTTTTAAATCTATCACTCCACGAAATAACCATTGTGAATTTAAGAAACAGGAACCAATCAAGAGGAAAGTAGCCAGCAGTGTAGAGGGATCTCAAGTAGTGGAAATAAACTGTATCTGGAGGTCCCAAATGTCATGGACCCGACTGCTACCCCATTTTGTTTCTGAACCGTTAAGCAGGAAAACTAAGCACAATGCAAACAATTCTGAATGGGGCTGCAGATGGTACAGCAGAAAATGGAATTTATTTTATTACTAATTTACAATTAGGGAAGTATCTCTAGTGCTGTTACAACCTGCAGATGACAGAGCAAGTCAATAGGAGAAAGCCTCAGGAGAGAACAGTCTGCGCAAAAAGCATTCAATCACCACTGCCACAATCTACAAAGCAGCTTGCTGAAAACAAGAACAGAACTGAACCTCTGTCCATTCCTCAAACTGCTTGCAGAGCTAGCAGAAACTTGGGAAAACAACTGCATAGAAAGTTTCCAAATACTGATGTTGATTTTGCTTCACAGGGTTCAGAATGGGCTATTTCATTTTTTTCGGAATTCCCCCCTAATCTTTTAGTGAGGCAAGGTGGGTGAGGTAATATCTTTTATTGGACCAGTTTCCATTGCTGAAAGAGACAAGCTTTCAAGCTAGCCTGAACTCCAAAGATGCTCAGTGTAGTTCAAAGCTCAGCTTGTCTCTTTCACCAACAGAAGTTGGTCCAATAAAAGATGTGACCTCACTCACCTTATCACTGTAATATAGTGAGACCAACATGGCTTCCACAACACAGCAAGCAAGCAAAATCTTTTAACATTTTTATCAAAATAGTCATTGACCAAAACCCTTGGCTTCCCAGAAATGAAACAATTTTCAACAGCGATTTTGATGATACTGTCACATTTACCAGGAAAAATGTCACTAAAAATCCAGTGACAATGAAAAATTTAGAAAAACTGTACAATAGTTGATGAAAAAATTCACATGATAAAAAAAAGGCAATTTTGCAACTAAAAAAATTGTTCCAAAAATGTCACTCAGGGCTACGAACTGACCCAGAATCTACTGGAGGGGTCATGTCTGTGTCGCTACGTTCCTCCTCCTTCTGTCTAGTCTTACCCCTGAAGCCTCATTCATTCCATAATTCTCTGTCCTCACTGGGCCCAGTCAAATTCTCCAGCTTTTTTCAGTTCATACCTGCTGTTCCAGTTTGATCTATGACCCTCCTCTTCCACATCTCACTGATGAATCCCTCCAGCACCCAACTTTGAATGTCTGCAAGGACAAGCTTGTCTCTCATCTTCTCTGATGGGTCTCAGAGTGTGCAGTAATGCAGGTAAACAGGGAATAATTGGGAAAGAGCAATTCCCAGCTAGCGTGGAAGCTGACAAAAAGGATGGATTTTGGGGTGGGAATATGGGGAGTCTATCTGAGGCTGAAGGGCACCAGGGATCAGCCTGGGGAACCAGAGATGTTTTCCACAATCAGCTGGGTCATCCCTGTTCTAATACAGGTCTCATTCCTGACACTTGGTGTCAGGAACTGATTTGCTTTTAATCCAGTTTTGTCAAGTGCCTGTTTTTCATGTGTAAAAAGGCATCACTTTATAGTTATCTGCTGCAGAGAGGCCCAATATCTACAAGAAAGGCAGGCCAACAGGATGTTTTATTGATATAGGACATGGCAATAGAGATCCGGGATTCTTATCAGTATGTGGCAGAGAGGTTACTGATATAATGCCTGTTTGTTTAGCTACCACACCCCGGCATGCACAGGGAAAAACCCAACGGCCATCCTCACGTAGCAACCACATTGTCCTCTACTGGGACTTCCGTCTAGCTGGGATCGAGGCAGTACTTACCTCCCATGTAACAGCCAGGGAAAGGCAGAGTGGTCTTGATCCCCAGACACCTTTTGGGGTCACAGATTTTAAAGCCAGAAGGGACCATTTGGTTTGCTGTTTGACTGACTGCTTTCTGGTGCCACTAGTGAAAAGTCTCAGGTCTTCTCTTTTTCCTGATCCATAACCCAGTGAAGCCAATGAAAGACTCCCAAGGACTTCAGCAGGCTTTGGTTCAGAACCTTTGGCACCAGAAATCTTGATTTTCCAGTCTGTAATCTACTGCCAGTTATGATGCACAATGAAAATTCCAGCATTAGAAAGCTCTTTGAGATGATAATTTTCTCTAGAACGCTGTTTTGACCACCATCATCTGATAAGATACTAAACAACTTGCCATGGTTTTCATTGGCCACAAGATCACAGTCAGCATTGTGTCATATAACTCTAGTGTTTCCAACTGGGTTTAGATACAGTAAATATAGCAAATGTGGAAAAGTCCAAACTCAGAGAACTGGTAGGTAAAGGTCCCACCAAAGAAAGTCTAATGGAAAAAAGGTGTTCAGGAGAGCTGGCAGTTTCTTAATGAGACAATATTAAAGGCACAACAGCAAACTATACCAATGCAAAGGAAAGACAGAAAGAACGGTAAGAGGCCAACGTAGCTCCATCAGGAGCTCTTTAATGACCTGAAAATCAGAAAGGAATCCTACAAAAAGTAGAAACGTGGCTGAATTGCTAAGGAGGAGAACAAAAGATTAGCACAAGCCTGGAGGGACGAAGTCAGAAAGGCTAAGGAACAGAAATAAAAGCAATGAGAAAAGTTTCTAAGTACATTAGAAGCAAGATTAAAAATGAAGGAAAATATAGGCCCTCTACTTGAGAGGGAAGAAGAGCTAATAATGGATGACATCAAGTAGGTGGAGGGGCTAAAAAAGTTAATTGTGACCAGATATTCAACACTATTAATATTACCATCCGGGGGAAGGAAAGCAAATGAAAACAGAGAAGTAACAGGTAACGAAATATTTAGATATGTTAGATGTATTCAAGTCAGCAGGGCCTGACAAAATTCACCCTAGAGTACTTAAGGAACCAACTGAAGCAATCTCAGAACCATTAGCAATTATCTTTGAGAGCTCCTAGAGGACATGTGAGGTCCCAGTGGACTGGAGAAGGAGCACTTGGTACCTATCTTTAAAAAAGGGGAACAGTCAGCCTCACTTTGATATCTGGAAAGATACTGGTATAAACAGTTAGTTGATAAGCATTGTGGCAAATTGCCAGTACTGTTATGCTGGGTCTTGCCCTTTCTCTTCTTTGGGCAAGGTTCAGGGCACCATTGCTTGCCTCTGAACCAGTTCTTAATCACTCCCCTAGTGTCCTTGGAGGAGGGGAGTGGAGAGGGAGGGACCTGGGCCTGCTCTCTACTCCAGGTCCGAACCCAGGGGCCCTGAGGTTTGTGGTGAACCACTTGAACCAGCGGTTCCTTCCCCTGGGTTACTTCCCTCTCCTGCCCTTCAGCTTGTGAAGGGGCTTCTTGCCCTCCTTCTACACAAGCCAGGTGCCCCTTACCTAGGGTTTCTTTTGGATTTCTCAGCCCACCACAGCACTCCTCCAAACTTTCCTTTTGTCTCTCTTCAAACCGGTTCTCTGCTCTAACCAAACCTTCCTGCTCCAACTCCCACACTGTCTGACTGAAGCAGGGGGGGTTTATCACATGACTGACTGCTGGTGCTCTAATTGACTTCAGATGCTCTAGTTAATCTATAGCAAACCTTCCTCCCCTTGCAGGGAATAAAGCTACCTGCTAACACTCTCCTGCTGCCCTCTGGCCATGCTGTATCACAGCATGTAGAGGATAATAAGGCTCTATAATGGATAACCAACTTGGATTTGTCATGAACAAATCATGCAAAACCAACCTTATTTCCTTCTTTGACAGGGTTACTGGCTTAGTGGATGGGGGGAAGCAGCAGATGTTATATATCTTGATATTACTAAGGTTTTTGATGCAGTCCCACATGACATTCTCATAAGCAAACTCGGAAATTCGGTCTAGATGAAGTTACTATAAGGTGGGTGCTCAACTGGATTGAAGACCATACTCAAAGAGTAGTTATCAATGGTTCACTGTGAAACTGGGAGGCGGTATCAGGTGGGGCCCCAAAGGGGCCTGTCCTGGGCTCAGTCCTGTTCAGTATTTTCATTAATGACTTGGATAAGGGAGTGGAGAGGATGCTTATGAAATCTAAGAAAGACACCAAGCTGAGAGAGGTTGCTAGCACATTGGAGGACAGGATTAGAATTCAAAACCATCTTGAAAAATTGGAGAATTGATCTGAAAGCAACAAGCTGAAATTCAGTAAAGACAAGTGCAAAGTACTACACACAGGCATCAAAAATCAAATGTACAGCTATAAAATGGGGAATAACTGGCTAGACAGTGGTACTGCAGAAGAGGATCTGAGGGTTATAGTGGAACACATAGTGAACATGAGTCATCAGCATGATGCAGTTGTGAAAAGGGCTAATCTCATTCCGGGGTGTATTAACAGGAGTGTGGTATGTAAGACACGGTAGGTAATTGTCCTGCTCTACTTAGCACTGGTGAGGCCTCAGCTGGAGTCCTGTGTCCAATTGTGGACACCAGGCTTAGGAAAGTTGTGGACAAATTATAGACAGTCCAGAGAGCAGCAACAAAAATGATCAAAGGTTTAGAAAACCTGACCTGGGAGGAAAGTTTCAAAAGGTTAAAAAATGAGGTATGATTAGTTTTGAGAAAAGAAGACTGAAGCACAAGAACAGTCTTCAAATATGTCTAGGGCTGCTCTAGAGAGCTCAGTGATCAATGTTCTCCATGTCCACTGAAGGTAGGACATGAAGCAATGAGCTTAATCTGCGGTCAGGGAGATTTAGGTCATTTTAGATATGAAAAACTTTCTAATTGTAAGGATACTTAGGCACTTGGAGAGGCTGTGAAATCCCTCTTATTGAAGATTTTTAAGCACAGGTTAGACAAACCCCTGTCAGGGATGGTGTAGGTTGACTTGGTCCTGCCTCAGAACAGGGGGCTAGCCCAGAGAACATCTCAATGCTTTCAGCCCTAAAATTCTATGATTCTGCCCTCCCCTAGTGTCCATAAGGAGGGGCATCAAAACAAGAAAGAGATAAAGCCTGTGGCTGGAGCTGGAAGGAGTTGAGGGTTACATTGCAAGCCTCTGCCTTGGGAGAGGTGTGGCTTGTCAGAGGGCTGGGTGAGTTTGCTTGCTGTGGTCTCCACCTGTGGCTCACTTTTCAGAAAGGAGTAAGTCTGAGAAGGAAGAAGAACTGGTATTTTCAGTTTATAATTTTTTAAAGAGACTTCAGTTGTTTTTTACATCAGAATCACTTCCCTAGCCACAGGTCACAAACTTAACTGCAGACCAGACAAACACTCTTTGTTGTTAAGTGCATTTGTTTCACCTACACTCTGAGATATACTGCTCTGAGAGGGAGGGGTTGGGAGTGGCTGGAAAGCTGCCTTTTATGGGAAAGGTCAGCTGATCTGTGTCATGTGACCCAGACAGACCTTATAAACTGAGGGCTGAGAGTCAGTGTGTTTGTGGTGGGTCCCATTGAGAGGCTGGTGTCTGAGTAAGTTAGTGTGTGAAATAGCCAAGAGACTAACTAGAAGGCTCCTTGGTAGTACAGCATAGAAAGATTGTTCTCAGGGACATGGCAGTATAATTTCCAGTGGGACTTTCATGCACATCACACACTGACATTTGCAGTGTAACATATTCTTGGTAATGATCCAAGTATAACAAAGAGAGGTCTATTAAGTGCACATACAAGGACCCACATGCCTAGAGTCTATAGTCTGAAGGAGACCCCAACTCACAGCATTTTTCTGCCCCATTTCAATGTTCATCCAAATGTCAATCCATGTCCATTATAGTCTTATGTCTTCCCAGCTGCAGTCTCTGCACTTGGCTCCCATTTCCTGTCTCAAAGGTTTTCATTCTTCAGCACTATAGTGGCTGCTCTGCAGCAACATTTTTAATTTAAAAACCTTAGTTTTGGTGCAGAAAGGGTTATGGGGGACACGAAGCGTTTCCCACCAAGAGTACTTTCAGCAAATTACATCTCAAAGGTGCTGCATGCCTCATGCTCCTAGGCAGGCATGTCCAGCTGTGGTGGTGAAGTGCGTTAGTTCTCAGACAATGGCTTCTGTGCTGGTATTAATGCACACGCCTATTATTTTCAACAGCTTAGTCAGCCAGGAGATTCAGAGGAATGTCAGGGTGGGCAAGGTAATATCTTTTATTGGACCAACTGCTACTGGGGTGAGAGACAAGTTTTTGACCTTACACAGAGCTCTTCTCCAGGTCACTAGAAATCAGTGATTTTATTCTCTTTCTGCATTACCCTTCCCAGCATCAGTGGTTTGAATTCAGCTCATTTGATCTACTCAGTCACACACATACACACTACAGCACGCATCTACAGTCTCTGGGTTGGCTGCAGCAGGCCAGGGTACAGCAAAGGGATGTGATCACTCCCCTCTGTTCAACACTGGTGAGGCCTCATCTGCAATACTGTGTCCATTTTTGGGCCTGTAAACGTGTGGACTCACCCCTGCGGCGCCTCCTGCTGTTTGCTTTGGGGAATTAGCTCAATTTCAGCTACAGAGCGCCCTCTGCAGGCTGGTGATCCACTTGTCCTCTGCTGGCCCCAGGTCCCTCCCTGGACCTCAGTGCCCCTTTACCTGGGTCTCCCAGGGGAACCCCACCCCACTACCCCCACTTTGCCTCAGTATTAGCTACTACCCAGTCATTGTCTAGCCCCCACACCCTGGGGCAGACTGCAGTATCAGCCACTCATCACAGGCAAAGGGGTTTTGGCCTGGCTGCCTTTATCCATCCTCCAGCTGCCCTTCTGCAAGCCCAGTACCTTGGAGGCCCAGAATTAGGCCCTGCAGCCTGGGGAGTTGCTGGCCTAGGACTTCCCAGCTCCTAAGGCTTTTTCCCAGCCCTGCCTTCCTCTAGGATCCCCTGGGTGAGTCCCCAAGCAGCCAGGCCTGTCTCCCTTTCCAGTCAGCAAGAGATTCTTTCTGCTTCTGGCTCCTCTGGCTGTCTTATACAGCCTTGTGGCTCAGTTTGGGGCATGGCCCCCAGCTGCAGCCATTCCCACCATCAGCCCAGGCTTCTGGCTCCAGCTATGGCCCCTTGCCAGGGCTGTTTTAACCCCTTCTCTCCCGGAGCAGGAGTCCACCCTGCTACAGGGCCCCACACTACAAGAAAGATGAGGAAAAATTGGGAAGTCCAGAGAAGGGCAGCAAAAATGATTAGGGGGCTGGAGCACATGACTTATGAGGAGAGGCTGAGGGAACTGGGATTGTTTAGTCTGCAGAAGAGAAGAATGAGGGGGATTTGATAGCTACTTTCAACTTCCTGAAAGGGAGTTCCAAAGAGGATGGATCTAGACTGTTCTCAGTGGTTAGACTGTTCTTAGTGGTATCATATGACAGAACAAAGAGTAATGGTCTCAGTTGCAGTGGGGGAGGTTTAGGTTGGATATTAGGAAAAACTTTTTCACTAGGAGGTGGTGAGCACTGGAATGGATTACCTAGGGAGGTGGTGGAATCTCCTTCCTTTGAAGTTTTTAAGGTCAGGTTTGACAAAGCCCTGGCTGGGATGAGTTAGTTGGGGTTGGTCCTGCTTTGAGCAAGGGGGTTGGACTAGATACCTCCTGAGATCCCTTCCAACCCTGATGTTCTATGATTCTATGAAAGGGCGTATGCATCCTTTTCAGCTGTTAGTGGGACTTCATTTTGGACCCTGCTATCTCCTTCCCACAGAGATCTAGTGTTTTCTTGCTATTTATTGTCTAAAATAACAGACCTCAGGAATGCTGCATTAGGACCCTGAGATGATGCTGAGGTAGAACTTTGGCCCTGTAGAGGAGTGTCATCAGGTGACCCTGCTGAAGGACCTAAAGGCCTGAATCAGAAGCTTGGGCTTTGACAGGCTGGGGCAATGGGGTCTGTGTACACGGGAGCCAGGCCTACCACTAGCTACCACTGCATTGCTTCTGGTAGTGAGCCTCGCTGGGGCCTTCACCTTCCTTTGTCAGGGTATGTCTACACTACCCACAGGCACTGGTCCGGGCTAGCCCCCAAGTCCGGGCCCAGGAAGTGGGGCAGGCTACCGATCTCATGCAATCCTGTCTACCTGCACTAGCTGCAGTGTAGACATACTGTGGGGGAAGATCTCAGATTAAGACCTAGTGCCTGCTGACTAGAGTAGAGAGTGAGAAATGAGCCCTGATGTGCACTTCCATCATTGCGAGAGCTATTCAGATACCACGCTGGGTGCTGTACAAAACAATCCGTTCGATATTGACATTAGTAATACGGCCTTCGGCAAGTCACTTAATCTCTGTGCCTCATCTGTAAAATGGGGTACCAAGAGAACTTCCTTTCTCGTGCCCTGTGTCTCCCTCGTCTGTGTCTATGCCCTCAGCGCCCCAGGGAGGTCAGGGTCTGTCTCCTCCCAGGTGTGTGACTCTGCATAGCCTTGCATAGTGGGGCACTGATCTTGGATGGGGCCTGCAGGGACAACTGGAATGCCAATTCTGATTAATAATTCCTGAGATTAATAGTGACAAAACATCATTTTTTCTGAAACTAGAGCACAATGAAGTGGCTAGTTAAAGTAGCTCTGCCAGCCAACCCTTCAGCCTTCCTTCTCCTTGCTGACTACAGAAAAGAACTGTAAGCTTTTTGGAGCAGGGACCATTGTGTTTGGTTTTTCAGGGCCTAGGAAAATGGGTTTCTGGCCTGTGGGTAGGGCTCCTGGGCACCAATGGGGATGCAAATCACCCAAAAAGTCAGCAGAGCAGCATGCTGCAGTTACAGTAGCGTATTGCCCAAGCAGTGACCGTATCTGCCATAGCACCAGGAACCCTACTGTCTGCTCCACGAACAGAGAAACAGAGACATGCCCTGCCTGAGACTGAAGGAAAAGAAGAACTTTCTGCAATTTGGCAAATTAGTTTCTGTCCACATTAGCCTAAAAGAAAGAGAAAGTGAGAGAACGAACGCCTAGTAAACACAATGTAGAGTCCAGCCAACGTTAAGATTCTTTTGTTACATCTTCCAGAGAATCTTCCAAAGCCCAGCTGGACACATTCAGCCCACAATTCCAAGTCGGTGAAATTACACAGGGGATGGAAGTGACTCAGGGTTCCTAACATCATGTAATATAAGAAATCTAGTGGCTTTTCAGGGCATTTTGTTTGGATCCTGCTTTGGCAGTTGATTTTGAGCTGGTGGAGTCCTTCGGAGAATTCATGAAAAAGCCAGGAGGTCAGAGAATGTGATCCTGGTAATTCAGCAGGTGGCACTGTTTGCCCTGAGTCAGTATTGAGCTTGTTCCCCAGGGCGGTGTTACAAGAGGTTGTGCTGCAGTCTTGCAGATGAAGCATAAAACTGAAGTCCTGATCACTTATGATCATTAAAGAGCAGCCCCCTTCCATGGTGCCAGCTGGCACTCGCAAAGTTTGCACCTACAATTCTGAATTTGCAACTGCATTGCCAATGCAAATGTGACAACATGAGACTCGGCAACAGCTCCCTGATCGTGGGTGCAAATCTTAGCCGTTAGAGGGGCAAATATGGAACTCAGACCTTGACAGGAAATTCATTTAATAGATTTTACCCCCATTATCCTGGAAAATTCCAGCTGGACAATTTGCCTGAAATTCTCCTGCTTTTGCAGTTGGATATGAGATTCTTTTACAGCTCCTTTCTGTCCTGACCTGGTGTGTTGTGTTGCTCTTTACTGTTCAAAGGCTGCCACCTGCATTTCAGAGAGGGGTGAAGTGATCCCTATTGCTTTGTGATTTTTATTAAGCAATTTGGAATCGTTGGATGAATGACACTGAATAATTGTCAGTAATTAGGATTTGGCAAATGGGAGCTTTCCTGCATGCCCACCCGTATAACAGAACAGCTGGGAGAGGAGAAGGAATTTCAGTCTCATCGCAGGTCTCTGTCAACGTTGCACAAACAGGAATACTGTCACTCATGTGCTGGAAAGGGGTTCCCAGGAGACCCGTGTTAAAATTTGCCATCAAAATTGGGCGAGTTCCCTGCTTCCATTGGAATTCGTCCTCTCTCTGGATACTGCTACCCCATCGCTGAGAGAGATGAACTATCCCCGAGGATAAGAATTACAATTCTGAAGAGCACGTTTGTCTTTTGAACTAGGTCAAGCCACAGACAATAGTGCAAAAAGCGTCCCTGAGGAGGATAGGCAACAGTGGACAAAGGAGATGTGAGTGACCTCATTTGTCAAAGACTTTCTGAAAGTTATTCTAATGTCCCACTTGAGGCTCATTAAGCTGAAGCAGTCCTGGGGTCACAGGCATAGCGCCATCAGGGATTTCAGAGATCTGGAAAAGGGAGCAAGCAGAGAGAGCAAAATGAGCAGAGGACTCAAAATGACTGAAGTTAGTTAAGACTGGAGATGACTTTGAGGAAGTTCAGAGGAACTTAGCCAAGTTTGGTGAATGGGCAGCATGATGGCAGATGAGATTCAGTGCTGACAAATGCAAGGATAATGCACATAAAAAAGAATCTGGCACATCAGAAAAGGGCAGACAAAAAAACAGGGACAAGTTTTTAAAGTGCTTGTACTCAAATGCTAGAAGTCTAAATAATTAGCTGGGTGAACTAGAGTGCCTTGTGATAAAGGAGGATTTTGATATCACAGGCATCACAGAAACCTGGTGGACTGAGAGCAATCGATGGGACACAACCATTTCGGGGGAAAAAATATATCGGAAGGACAGAACAGGTCGTGCAGGGGGAGGAGTGGCACTATATGTGAAAGAAAATGTAAATTCAAATGAAGTAAAAATCTTAAGCGAATCCACATGTTCCACAGAATCTCTATGGATAGAAATTTCATGCTCTAATAAAAATATAACATTAGGGATCTATTACCGACCACCTGACCAGGACAGTAATAGTGATGATGAAATGCTAAGGGAAATTAGAGAGGTTATCAAAATTAATAGTGGGGGATTTCAATTATCCCCATATTGACTGGGAACATTTCACTTCAGGACGAAATGCAGAGATGAAATTTCTAAATACTTTAAATGACTGCTTCATGGAGCAGCTGGTACGGGAACCCACAAGGGGAGAGGCAACTCTAGATTTAATCCTGAGTGGAGCGCAGGAGCTGGTCCAAGAGGTAACTATAGCAGGACCGCTTGGAAATAGTGACCATAATAGAATAACATTCAACATCTGTGGTGGGAAAACACCTCAACAGCCCAACATCTGTGGCATTTAATTCAAAAGGGGGAACTATAGCTAACATGAGAGGTTTAGTTCAACAAAAGTTAAAAGGTACCAGTGACTAAAGTGAAAATCTGCCAGTTGCATGGGCCCTTTTTAAGACCCATAATAGGCCAACTTCACTGTATATCCAAAATTAGGAAACACAGTAAAGAACTAAAAAGAGCAACGTGCTTAACAACCATGTAAAGAAGCAGTGAGAGATAAAAGACTCTTAAAAAGTGGAAGGTCAAAATCCTAGTGAAGGCAATAGAAAGGAGCACACACTGCAGCTTAAGGCGAAGAGTGTAATAGAAAAGCAAAGAGGAGTTTTGAAGAACGGCTAGCCAAACTCAAAGATAATAACAAATGTTTTTAAGTAATCAGAAAGCAGGAAACCTGCTAAACACCGGTGAGGGCCCTTGACGATTCAATAATCCAAATGAGCGCTTAAGACACAACAGTCATTGCAGAGAAACTAAAGGATCTTTGCTTCAGTCTTCACTGCTGAGTGATGCTGGAATTTCCAAACCTGAACTGGCTTTTGTAGGTGACAAATCTGAGGAACTGGTCACAGATTAAAGTGTCACTAGAGGAGCTTTGGAATAAACTTGATAAACTCAACTTAACCGTCACGGGGATCCATAAAGCAAAATGGGCAAATTCACTCCCAGAGTTCTGAAAGACTCAAATAATGAAGTTGTGGAACTATAACTAGGTTTGTACCCGTCCTTGTAAATCGGCTTCGGTCCCCAGTGACGAAGTTAGCTAATTGGTAATCCAATAATTTAAAAAGGGCTGTAGGGTGATCCCGGCAATTAAGACCAATAAGTCTTAAACATCGTACCCATGGGCAAAACTATTGAAAACAATAGTTAAGACTAGAATTGTCAGACACATAGAAAATAAACTGTTGAGCGCCAATAGTCACCAATGGTTCGTAGGGAAATCGTGTCCTTACTATCTATTAGAGTTCTTTTGAAGGGTCAACAAACATGGGACAAGGGGATCATGGACATAGTGTACTTAGATTTCCGAAGCCTTGACAAGGTCCTCACCAAAGGCTCTTAAATAAATGAGCTGTCATAGAATAAAAGGGAAGCTTAAGGATTGAGAACTGCTAAAGACAGGGAACAAGGGTAGGAATTATTGGTAAAATTCTCAGAATAGAGAGGGTAACAGTGGTGTTCCCAAGGGTCCATCCTATTCAATTTATTTATAAATCGATTGGGAGAAAGGGGTAAACAGTGAGGTGGCAAGTTTGCAGATGGCTAAACTACTTAACTCAAGATAGTTTAAGACCTAAAGAGATTGTGAAGAACTTCAAAAAGCTCTCACAAAACTAAGTGATTGGCAACAAAATGGCAAATGAAATTTAATGCGGATAAATGTAAAGTGATGCAAGCATTGGAAAAAATAACCCCAACTATACATCTGATATGACTGGAGGGCTATGAACAACCAACGAGTCAGGAAAATGATCTTGGGTCAATCCGTAGGATAGTTCTCTGAGATGATCACACGCAGATGTCATGAGGTGGTGCACAAAAAGCCAAACAAGAGATAAGACTCATGAGAATCATATTAGATCTAACATCATAAAGCTCACCCAACCCCTAAAACTCCAATACTTCCATGTACGGCCCACATCATCGCAATACTGTACATTAATCAGATTGGTGACTCACTAACACTCATGGCCAACAAAATAAACAAGATATTCAATGAGCACTCAGAAAAGATCCAGAAAGGGCAAACATAAATAGAGTCTCCGGCCAGTAGGAAGGTCCATATGACAGTGAAGACTTAAGAGGCTAGGCCTCTTCAAGCTTGCGAAAAGAAAAGAGGCACTGTAAGGGGGATATGATAGAGGTAGTATAAATCATGAGTGATGTTGAAAAGTGATATAGGAAATAGTTATTTTACTTAATTCCCTAATACAGAACTAGAGGTCACACAAATGAATCTAATAGGTCACGCGGTTTAAAAAAATATGCAGGAAGTTTCAACAGCGCACGTTAACTTGTGGAACTCCTTAACCTTGAGGAGGTGTGAAGGCTGGGACTCAAACAATGTTCACAAGGACACTGGAATAATTCAGGTGGCATAAAGGGTCATAAATGGCTTTAGCATTAGGCCATGAAGGTGGTAAAGAATGGTGTCCTGGCTCTTTCATAACAAGGATGGAGATGGATGGCAGGAGAGAGATCACTTGATCATTGCCTGTTAGCTTCACTCCCTCTGGGGCACCTGGCATTGGCCACTGTCGGTAGACAGATACTGGGCTAGATAGACCTTTGGTCTGACCCAGTACGGCCGTTCTTATGTTCTTATTATGTTCACATTGGAAGGTGGCATCTGAACCACTTGCACATGTTTCTGTATTCGGAGATGGCTGTAACCGCTCAAGAAAAGGATTCAGGTGAATGACAACCTCTGTTCACAGTGCAGCAGAACCTGAAAGGTCAGGGTGGGATGGTGAATAAAGCGGAAAGCATTCTAAAGCTCTTACAGAAACCAGTGGGTGCCCTGACCCGGGATAGCGTGTGCAGTACTGAACGGACTCAGAGGAAGACCCAGCAGAAATAGAAAGAATTGATAAGAGCCCTCTCCAGAGAGAAACTGAGAAGCTGGGAAGCAAGGGAGGAGACAAAGGAGGCTAAATAAAATGGTTCAAAATGCAATGAAAAGAGAAGAATAAATGTATTTTTTGGAACTTGTGAAGTAACATCATCACAGGGGGCAACAGGAAGTAAGACAGAAATCTATCTGAAAGCATACTTTTAGGGGCTGTTTTAAGGGTCTGACTCTGCACGTTCAGTCTGGGGGAGCTTTAACATTGATTTCAGTGGGAGCAGTATCGGAACCTAATAGACGGGATGGAGGAGCTGAGGTGGATGCAAGTTGCAGCAGAACAAGTTCCACACCTTGTGCTGAAACTCAGTTGGCCTCATGCTGGTGGAGTCCCCTGTAAGAGCCAGCTTAGCCTAGTGGATTGCACAGAGGGCTGGGAGTCAGAAACTACTGCCACTGACTCACTCTGTGGCCTTGGGAAGTCACTTAACCTCTCTCTGTTTTTTTCTCCAGGAGTAAGCTGGAAATAACAACCCTCACCTACCAATGAAGGATGTTGAGAGGATTATGTTTGTAAATTACTTTGAAGATTAAGAGCACCCTAGAAGTGCTAAGCCTCATCATTAGTACTTATGACAGGTGGGTGGTGTGACATGGGAAGGTAAAGCCCACACTGAGAATGCCTTGTAAGCCCTATTTCCTCTGGCAGTCACAAAACAGCTTCACTGGCTGGCTTGTATTCAGGGGTTGCTAAAATGTAGGGGTCCGGCTGGCTCAGCAAGCAGAGACTGGGCGAATAGAACCTTTCTCCTGGCAGAACCAGTCCCCTTCCAGAATGGGCTCTGTTCAGCAGCCGACGGGAGATGAACTGTCAGGCGGACCCAGGTCTCAGAACCGCACAGCCTTAGCACACAGCCCTGAGTCTCTGTGGAGAAGTGGGGAGGGCACGTTGTGAGGTTAAGGAAGTTCAGGGAGAAAGAGGATTAAAAGGCCATTTCAGAAGCAGATGCAATGCGGCGTTACGCAACGAGGGAACCTCTCTCAGGAGGAGTGTGAGAACCAGGGCACGCAGAAAAGTGTGTGTTCTGGGCTCTGCTTGAGCCATTGCAGCTGGGGGTGGTGAGAGCCAGGGCTGTAGTTAGGCTGGGTGTGTGTCCACCCACTTGAGGTTGCTCAACAAACTGAAGCAGAAAACAATGTATCCCAGACTGTCAGAACAGCCGTGCACCCATCAGCAGACCAGGGCTGACCTCTGAGGGGCTTGCAGCTGCAGGGACTTGTGGGGTAGGGGGGAGTACTGCTTTATGGTAAAAGGAGGCTGTTGGAGCATCACAGGGACTACACCTGGCTGTATCCCCACTCGGTGACCCTGTTCCAGGGCACCCACTGAAAGTTTCTGGCTCCTGGACATCATCTTGTGGGTGGAGGAGACTCCCCCATCCGACTGGGGGTTTTAAGGCTGCCCAATCCGCTGCCTTATGCTCCCCAGCGGACCAATCTGCCTAACTGCCTGCAGCTGAGCTTTGCTTTCTCTCGGAGGACAAAGGACAGTGGTTTCACCAGTGACCCTCCATCCCCAGCTCTCCCATAGCAAAGGCCCTTCAGTGTTAAGGGCAAAGTGTCACAGAAAGAACAGACCATGAACTGCCCATCAACCACCAGAGGAGACAGGTAGGCAACCTCCTTGCTAGCCCTTAAGGCTGTTGGGCATCGAGCAGAAGATCCTGCCCATTTGCTCACACAATATGAAAGTGCTGAATCTGTTTCAATACAGCCTCTTATACCCAAAGTCTTGCTATGTCCTCCATACTCCTGAAAAGAGATAGAACCCATCCCTTCCACTGTTCCCCAGAGGTCAAGCTTCAAAGGCTGGCTAAGTACAAAACCAGCTCAGGGATTTTTTCATGAATCACTCCCTAGTGATTCCAAGAACACGCAAATACACAGCCCCGGGATTGGTACACGGGGCTAGGGACGCAATGCAGTTCATACTGTCTGGCCGCTCTCAGTATTAGGGCTTTTTACGGTTTTTGTGCTTTCAACACTAGCTGAAGTCAATGAGAAGAGGGAGCACCCAGCACCTCCAGAATTGGGCCACAAGACAAGTCTCAGGACACCTCCACAAGACGGTGCAAGTGTGGAGACAGTGGTCAGCGTCTGTTTCTAATCCCTGTAGCCCCTTTTTGTATCTCCAGCTCTTGTGGGAATTCTCTCTAATGCAACGGCTCTGTAGGACCACCATACACCTCTATGCCACCCCGCTCCTTGCAGTCCCTGGCCCAAGGGCAGTGGTTAGAGGAGTGGCCAGAAAACTCTGCACTCCAACAATTCTAGACTGCAGAGCAGCCCATAGCCCGCTTGGGTAGGGTTCCAGTAAGAGCAACCAGTGGGTTTTCTGTAGTAGCATTATGATATTTTCTATCTTCTTATCTATCCCATGTGGTTAGATGTTTGGCTCTGTGTGTGTTTTTTTCCTGTGTGCTGTCCTAGCTTTGCGCAGACAGTTGGCACAGCAGACCCTGAGCGAGCTGCTCAATGACCACAAGATTTGTGAAGGTATGAAGGCACTCAGCCAGGTTTATTGTTGACAAAGCATGGTAGTAGTACCTGGCAGACTTTACAAGGATACTAAGACATGTATGCCCGTGAAAATGGATGCAGTTTAGTCAGTGGCGGGATATTTTACTCCTCCCTAGGCTGGCCAAAGACACTCCCTCTCAGATACATTTTAATACCTTGATATAAACAAGTTACGTACTGTCATCCTGACCTTATCTTTTAGGAGGGGTTAGTGTGTTTTTGTTATTTTGGGGGAATGTTTTTGTACCATTTTTAATATTGAGATGTTTTGGTATGTGTTTGCGTAAGTACTTTGTACTTAGCACTTTTCAGGAATGTGTATTTTTGCAATATTAGCCCTGTTCTTGCCAGACTCTGTGAGCAGGTCCTGCCTCATACCAGGCCTTTAATAAATGGGCTTATGTTTTAGGCTCTTTCTACTACGTCCCTTTCCTAATGAGTCCCAACGTTCCGTGGTAACTGCTAATTTAGACCTCATCATTTTGCATGTATAGTTGGGATGATGTTTTCGTATGTGCATTACTTGGCACTTATCAACACTGTATTTCATCTGCCATTTTGTTGCCCAGTCATCCAGTTTTGTGAGATCCCTTTGTGCCTCTTCTCGGTCTGCTTTAAATTTAACTGTCTTGATTAATTTTGTATCCTCTGCAAACTTCACCACCGCCCTGTTTACCCCTTTTTCAGATCCTTTATGACTATGTTGAATAGCATTGGTCCCAGTACAGATTCTTGGGGGACACTGTTATTTCTCTCTCTCCATTCTGAAAACTGACCATTCCTACCCTTTGTTTCCTATCTTTTAGCCAGTTTCTAACCCATGAAAGGACCTTTCCTCTTATCGCATGATGGCTTACTTTGCATGAGAGCCTTTGATGTGGGGGGACCCACTCAAGGGTGGAAGGAAGGAGATAATATAGCAGTGGGCAGCAGGTCCTTGTGTGCACTGGAGAGCATGAAGCAACATTCGAACCTGAAGCAAACATAAACAATGCCCACTGGAGCCAATCAGAGCTATCAGGGGCGGCTCCAGGTATCAGCACGCCAAGCGCGTGCTTGGGGCTGCAAGCCACGGGGGGGTGCTCAGCCGGTCCCCGTGAGGGAGGCAGGCAGGTTGCCTTTGGCGGGATGCCTGCGGAGGGTCCACTGGTCCCACGGCTTCAATGGACCTCCTGCAGGCTGCCGCCAAATCCATGGGACCGGGGACCTCCCGCAGGCAAGCCGCCAAAGGCAGCCTGCCTGCCATGCTTGGGGTGGCAAAATACCTAGAGCCGCCCCTGGGAGCTACACCTGCTTTGGCGGGGGTGAACATGTTCTGTTGTGTGCGTGTGTGTGTATGTGCTGTAAACCCTTGTGCCCAGCTGTTCCACATCGCTAGCCAGCGATGGCAGAAGCGTGTTGCTCTGAATTGCCACTGGGCCCAGACTCAGACTCAGACTCAGACTCAGACACAGACACTGCAGCAGATTCACTGCAATTCCCTTCTGCATGTGCCTTTGAATCCCCAGCCTGCTGGGGTCCTGCTCTCCTGCACAAGGAAGGGGCAGGCAATCCAATGCCAGTGCTGGCCCCAGCAAAGACAGAGGATTCTGATGGGAGGAAGGGAGCCAGGGAAGATGAAGGCAAGGTGCCCAGCTGCAGCCATGAGTTGAGTGCAGCAACAGGCAGCAGCCCCTGGACACAGATGAACGGTGCCACCCAGCTGCCTGCTGGAGTGGGCTGGGTTGTTTCATTTGGCAAGAAAATCAAAGAAGCTGTGAGTGGGAGGAAGACGAGCATCCATCCAGGGGCTCTGGCAGGAAGAGGAGATGTCTCTTTCGGGGGGAGGGGGAGGCGAGGCAAGGCAGAGAGGAAGAGTCTGGAGAAGGAAGGTTCTCAAGTCTTCCACTTTCATTTGCTCCTGTAAACGCATGTCTGAAAAGCCCCAAAAGCTGGCCCTGGACAGGGCAATGCCAGCTGCCTGCATGGAGCCTGCTGTCTTCAGCCAGTCACCTTTCCGCTGGCAGTGGGTGACAGCAGCTCTCTTTGCAGGCAGTCCAATGCAAACATCCTCCCTCCACCCATCCCTAGATCACAGCTGCAGAATGTCAGAGCGGGGGTGGGGTGGGGAAACAACCCCCAGGAAGTACTTTTAGGAGGGTCAAACAGACTCATTATTGTGAATCCCAACTACCATCAGAGTGGTCACCTCTGATTGTCTGAAGCGCTCAGGTTCCAGGTCCATGCACAGAGCTCCATGACCTCCCGGGGCACAAGTGTCTCACGCCTACAGAGACATCAGTTCCAAAGCTATGATCCAACACCCCTGGGGCCTTTGGCTGAGGCTCTGTTACCATCTTACTCCCGCGCTTCCTTTCTGGAGGCAGCCTGTGCAGCCGGGGAGTCTTGTGTCTCCCGCCTTGTGTCTCTGCTCCAGTGTCTCTTCCTGGCGAGCTCTTTGAAAGGCTCCTGGATGGGAGAAAAATGTCTATTCTGGGCCCAGCTTGGTGAAGCAGACTGGCAGGACAAAGCAGCCAACTCGAGAGATCCGAGATGGAGGCCCAGGCAGGACTGGTCTTTGGTTTTGAGGCCAGCTATGCTATGGAAATGGTGCCCGACACTGTTTGGGGATGGGTCACAAGGAGTCACTCTTCAGGCCTGCACAGTAGTGCGGCAAGGGAGCCAAACCAGGTCCTTTTTGGTTACCAGGACAGGTAAGCCCAAAGCGAGACCTTTTCTCAGAGTGGGGGTGGGGACAGAGGGAGAAATTTAGTCATATCAAAATGCAGATTGTTTCCTTGCACCCAGCTTCCCAGCCACCCGGCTCACTTTGTTTCAGTGACCCGTCCTCTTCATTATTTACCACTCCCCCAATTCTGGTGTCATCAGCAAACATTATCGGTGATTGTGTTTGCTTCTGGGTCTGGCAGGCATCACTGAGAGGTGGGTTTTAATGCAGGATCTGAAGGGAAGGAGGGCAGAGGCCTGACAGGTTAGTTCAGAGACAGGTCCTGATGCATTAAAGGAAGCACAGAGATGTTTCAGGGTAGTAGCCGTGTTAGTCTGTATCCGCAAAAAGAACAGGAGTACTTGTGGCACCTTAGCCTCTTGTTCTTTGTGCAGAGATGTTTGTGGGCAAAATAGGAGTCTCAGACAGGCAGGACTGTTGGAGCAGAGAGGATGGAGCTGGAGGTGGCGGCGTGATGGGAGAGGAGAGCAGATGAGTCAGGAGGGGCAGAGCTGTGCAGGGGTCTTGGCAGCGAGGACAAGACACTTGCGTTTGAGGAGGTGGAAAAGGGAGTCAGTGGAAGGATTCATAGAGGGAGTGACGTGGCCAGAGTGACAGGCAAGGAGGATGGATCCTACCAGCTGCCTTTCAGTGCAGGGTATGGAAAAACCTGTGGGGAAAAAGGTTGGGCCTGGGGACTTTTGATTCATCTCCTAGTGATATTTTTTTAAAGAATCTGTTACTCTGTGATGTGACGCTTTTTAAAGCAACCTTCACTGATGTCTCCACTTCCCCTGCCCAACACCGGTGAGAAGAATCAGGCCTCCCAGCACTGAGTTTCAATCACTTCCTCTTCAGTCAAATCCATTTCATCCCTCGCTGACCAAAACTAACCAAGCACCCAAACAGCTGCTGGTGAAGTTCCCCAGACACTTTCGCTTGCTTTATTCTCTCCTTCCCTGTTCTGTAGTAGCTCACTCCCCTCCCTGCAGCTCAGGCTATTTCAGATTTGGCCTATTCCTATTATTTATGATTTGGCCTAGGGTTTACGACTGTTGCAGTACCGGGTCATAACTGCAGGGCTGCCAGGCAGAGAGAAGAATCCATGTACTCAGCCCACATTCTCAGTCAGCATCGGCTGCCTTGTGATGTGTTTGCATTAGCCACTGCTCAGGGTCCATTTGGGCCTCTCGTTTCTGTGTCAGTTTATAAGACAGGCAGAAATGGAGGGAGAACAGGATCCCTCAGGGAGGAGGGAGCAGCAGCTTCTGGATGAATTAGACAAACCCAACAATAGTTTCCGCCTTGCCAAGGACCTGGCCAGGAGCTATTTGTCAGAATTCCAAATCAGGATTTGTTCATCTGCCTCTGTCATCTGGCACAGAGCTGCAGCGGGTGGCACATGATCCGGGTGAGGCTCTGCTGAAAAGATCAGGAATGCGGACAGCTGTGTGGTACTGCCTGGCTCTGAAGACGGAGCGGGAGAAGGAGCCTTTCATCTCAGGATCACGGGTTCCAATTTGACTCCAAAGTATGAGTCTATCGACTGCAAGCTCTGGGAGTCTGGAAGGCAGTTCCCAGCCAAGTTCCAGGGATGGGAGTTTTCTTATCACTGACACACACACAAAACAACCCCCAGCTCCTTCTGCTCTGACTTGAACATCTCTGTTGGCAGGCTTAGCAAAGAGAACAATGATTGTAAGTGCAGTTTGCCCTGCAGCCTGTGTTGTGACTGCGGATCCTACAGGAATGTTGACATGGGATTTAGGGAGGAAGGAGAAAACCTTTCACTGGCTGTTCTAGGGCATAAAGAGCTCCCCCGTCTTGTGGATGCACAATCAGGAGCTTTATACCAGCAGGACAGTGAGCGAGAAACCGATATTTCTAGGAATCCACCTGGGTAAATGGGCAGAGCACCTCCAATGCCTGCTGGGGGAGACGTTCATTCCAGAGAGGAGGCTTCTGTTTCCCTGCCAAGCTGCCAGAGGGCAGGGCTGGTGCTACGTGGTGTGGAGTTCAAAGGGATTGAGTGAGGCCTATTAAGTGGTTTATGTGGAGCAATCATTGTCATTAGGCTGCACAAGTTCTTCCATGTACCATTCCACCCCATGCTTGTTGTTGCAGTGAATAGAGCAGGAGTGTCCTGTCCTGGCCACCTGACAGCTACCAAAGGGGGAAACCCATCAACACCTCCTCAGTCATTGGTTTGTATCCCTGAAACTAATGAGTGATCACTAGCAAAGCTGCTCCCAATAAGGACAGCACAACAACTGGAGCCAGGAGATGCTTACGGCTTTTGTTGTGGTTAGCATTCTTAAGGATATAGAAGGGGAAAAGCTGTCAGGTGCATAAGTTGTGACACCCAAACAAAGCTGTCCTTCTGTTTCCCTTAATGGACAGATAATCTCAGGAGTCATTCATGCTACTAATTCCTCCCACGTCCCAACTTGCTCCTATTTTGAAAAGCTCCTAAAACCCAGCAGCAAACCCAGTCAAACTAGAGACCAGACTAGCCCAGAACTTGGACCTTTGAATGCTGGGGGTCTGATTCAAATCACTGGATCCAGAGGCATCTTGCAAAGTTGCTTCTGGGCCATGTCCCCATATTGAAACCCTGGCCTATTTCTAGTTCTACTCCTGATCTGGCTCAAATCTTGTGAAACCAGATTGATTTCCTTGGGCTGACATCTTGTGAGAAAAGCGCATGAGCTATCCATGGCTTAACAACAAAACTCATCCCCAAACATTAGCTCTAATGCAGCTTCAAATACAAATGTAAACCAGACCGTATTCTCTGTAACCCGCCTCCAACAATTCCCCCCCAAAGCCTCTGTCTCTGCTCCTGGCATAGTATTGCTTTGTGCCTATACATGAGGATCTTTCCACGGGATGAACTTTAGTAACATACGCCCAATGGCGCTGTTACCGTGTGCCTTCTGTCTGACGTCAATCTGAAATGACGTAAGAAAAGGTTCTGCTTTCATGTTCTTGTGCAAACCATTCAGTGTATCTGTCACCCATTCCCAGACCCTACTGACTTGCAAAATCGGCTTGACATATTCCAATTCACCCCATTAAGTCACATTATTCACAGTTACTAATGATGAATTCCTTCCTTTTTAGTTGGCTGACTATAATTACATTCCACCCGTCTGCGCTCAGCATCAGTTCTGTCCGTGTTGGAGAAGGTTTTTCAAAATGTTAATGCCTCTAAATTTATTATCAAATGAGACTGAAAAAAAAACCCTTTTAAGTTGAAGGCATCTTTGTAGGAAAAGTCTAGGTTCCTAAATTAAAGCCACACCATAGTTTCATTTTAAACCATTGCACCTCTTTACTGTGTCCTGTGTAACCCTAATATCTCTTGTGTCTGACAGTATTCGAGTTGCATTCCAATCATGCTGGAGACCCTAGCTTGCATCAGGTGTGGTACAAACACAGAGCAAGAGACATTCCCTGCTAGTCTATATTGACAAGATAATGGTGGCAGGAAGAGAAGAATTAAGCCCAAATCTCCTGAATACCACCTCAGTGCTTTATTGACCAGCACTCCTAACTTCTGTTCTGAATTGCCTGTTCCAGTTTCAGCCTCCAGTAAATTATACATTAGAATGTTTATTTTTCAGCACTGCTCTGTGTATGCAACACACTTTAGTCTTTTTTCCTTTTGACATGTAAGTATTTCTTTAAAGTTCACAAAAAATAGAAAGTATCGTACCTCAGTCAGGATCTGGTTGCACAACACAATCAAATGACACCACAGACATAGATACCAAAAAGTGACTAGTCCCTGAAACAAACACAACTGAGAAATGAAGGTCTGGTAATGGAGTTTTCAATTCAAAAAGTCTGGACAGTAGAGGTGCTAATTTTAGAGATACCAGGAACCCACTATACTCATACAGAAGCTTGTTAACATTTGTGTAGGTATTACGCAGATTAAAACATCATTCAGTGACATCATAAAAATACCCTAGAAAATCCAAGGGATAGTCTAATAAATTATTAAGCATCTTAGCATTTAGCCTCTGAGAGAACTTAATCCACACCCATTACTCATATTGGACCCTGTTCAGGAATGCACATAAGTACATGCTTAAATCCATCCCGATTCAGGTAAACACTTAAGCACTCAACCTGAGCTGGGGCTGTAAAGTGCTGTGAGACACTTACCGTCCCATTAGATAAAGATCCAAAGGAAGCAGCTATCCCAGTAAAGGTTGGAAAATGGTTCCCAACAGATGCGCCACTGATAAGGAACAAAGGATCCTTTGTATTTCTCTGTAATTTTATTAGGGTCCTTTGGCACACCATGTGTTTGTTTAAAAATTGTCACTGCAAATTGTTTGAGTGTCTTGGCTGGACACTTAATCCATTTGGGTGTTGGCTTGTTCCAATGTAAATATTCTGGCCTCATTTATCTTGTTTTCATGAGAGTTTGGCTCTTTCCACAGGACTGTTGATTCTTTGGGCTCTATAAACTGCCCCAGTGAAACTGTGTGAACACTTTCTGTTCCTTCAGCAAATCTGCATCATCATGGAGTGGATTCAGCCACTCTCCAGGAGGCAGGAGAATTCATGTCACAGCAGCAGCAGAGTCATGCAAACCAGGTGACAATCAGCGCAGAATGCTTTTCCTATTTCAGATAGTGGAATTAAGGAAGCAGAACGCTTCCCAGGCCTTTCAGCAAATAGCTCAGGTTTATGAATATTGCTTGTTAAATTTCCAAACCCAAAAGCATCGAGGCACCTTGCAGGTGTGGTCCTAGCCTAGGGAATTTGCAGTCTGATAACGCGATGTAGGGATCACACAACAGTAAGGTGGGGTGGCTGATTACTCAGCAAGACCTAGTGCACATCATAGTGCAGCAAAGGGTTTTTTAAATGACACATACTAAAAATAAATCAATACATTCCAGTCCTTCCATTGACAAGTGCGCTGGCAGAGACGGGTTCCCAGGGCGGGACTGGAATGTGTAATAATGGCCTTGCTGAGGAGCACAGGAAGGGTGTTCCATGTGTGGGTGTGGAAAACAGCCTGGAGCTGTGGTGAGAACAGCAGGTGGCAGGGTCTCTAGCAGAGTGGGAATGCAGGGGATATGTGGAGAGACCCTGTTGCATAAGTAGTAAGGGGCAATTGGGACTTAACCTTCCAAATCATCAGTGGATCTCTTTCTAGGGACAGAAGGGCCTTAATGTTACCCCACCCTGTAGCCTACATGGAATGAATTGGGGGTCTGAATCCAGCTGCGTGTTTGACAGCCCAATTAAATATCCCTGATTCATATTTAATCCAGTACTAATTAATGCTACCACATCATAAGCTTATATCTGCCCTGCATCTCCGAAAGCAGATGCCATGATCTCACCAGCCAATGCTATTAGTATGGCAAAGCTTGGTCTCTAAAGCCAGCAGGAAAGGCAAGTACCCGAGGAGCAGGCATGCCAGAGCATGAGACAGCAAGGTGGCACTGGAACACAGCAACTGCAGCTGCTTAGCCCCAACACTGACTCCAGCCCTGACTGAATCTACAGTCAGACTCTGGGGAATGGTCCTTCCAGGGATGGAGGCCTGTCTGCATGGGCAGTGGGTATCGAAGGCTGAGGAAGGCTGAGCATCCCCAAACAGCCTTGCATGGCCCTGCCCATGCTCCACCCCCAGCCCCCTTCCTGCTTCCTGGCGCTGTGCTGTGGGTGGGCTCTTCCCTCCATTGCTGGGGCCCCAGGATGGGGCTGGGGCTAATGGGGGCCAGCCTGTGCTTCAGGGCTGCGGGTGCGGTGTCCGCCCCGCCTGGTGAGTGAGGCAAAGCTGTCAGATCCAAGCAGGGGCAGCGGAAGGGGGGGAGAGAAGATTACACAAATGTCCACATCACCATATTGACAATCACACTTGGCCCCTTCCTTGGCAAACCTGACAAAGAGGCAAGTGACAGGGCTGGGTGGGCCATGGAGACTCCTTCCCCATCCCGGTGCTGTGCCTGTGTGGTGGGCACGTAGGATTCAGGCTATCAGAGCAGTGAATCCCAGGCCTGCTCGCAGGCAGAGAGAGAGGAACATCGACAAATGCAAACTTGGAGCTGACTTTTGGGATTCCATCTGTAGTATTGCATTCCAGAGTATGTCTACACGCCAATTAAAAACCCGCGGCTGGCCCATGCCAGCTAACTCAAGCTAGCAGGGCTCAGGCTGAGGGGCTGTTTGATTGTGGTGTACTCATCTGCGGTTTGGGGACCCTGATGTGGGAGCGTATCAGAGCTGGGGCTCCAGCCCAAGCCCAAATGTCTACACTGCAATTAAACAGCCCCTTTGCCCAAGCCCCATGAGCTGGGTCAGCTGGCACAGGAGAGCCGAGGGAGTCTAACTGCACTTTAGGCATGCCTTCAATGACTCAGACACTGGGACAGAACCTCGTGGGCAGTGGATCTGTGCTAACTACTAGTCTGACCATTAAGGGACCCAGGGCATGGGGAGATTCACCACTTCTGGGAAATCACCATGGAAACAGACGTTGCCTATCAATGCCCCACCTTCATCCACCTGCACTGGATAAACCCTTTGAGCATGTTCTGCTGGATAACCAAACCTCCTGCTCCAGGGCACAAGATGATCCTTGCAAGAGTCAAGACGGACTTCCTCTTTACACGACTGGCTAAGTGCATTGAGGTAGGTTTCATCGAGTGTCAGGAAAGTGCAACACCAACGGACTGATCTGGTGAGGCGAATCCTAGTTTCCTAGACCCAATAACTGAGCTGACAGTGGCTAATAGGGATTAGAATGATACTTAATCCATCAGATTTTCCATTCCCCTTCTAATAGAAGTGTAATGTCTTCAGTGTCTCAGGTGTCCATGTCACACTACTATAACCCTGTCATGCCGGGGACACCAAGACGTAAGCATCACATTGTGGGAAGGCTGGCACAGGGAGGCTTTCAGGAGCACAGCGGGTTAAATGTAAAGATTAGGGCTGATTGAAAATGTCTGTCAAAACCTTTGTAACCCTTCTGCCCCTCTGAGTTGGCAGCAACAAGGGCCAGGTTCAGTATCCAGGGGTTCCGTTTCAATAACACAAGGCATAACCGGCTCGAGCCCCCACCCAGTGACCTGGGACACTTACATACCATACCCCCCTGGGCGCCTCTAGGAGGCAATACTTCCCCTCTCGCAAGCACGGAGTCTGAGTGTAGCGAAATCTTTTTAATAAAGGAAGGAAACAATGCGGCATCCCATTGGAGAAACACCACAAACAGGGTTATAACACAAACCATAACCACCCCCCCAAGTACATTTAGCAATGTCCTTTTCCCCTTAGGGTCTTAAGTCCAATCACTCCAAAGTCCAACAACCCAAAAGTCGCGTCAATGCCACCAGCAGATCAAAGTCTATCTGTAGTAGCGTCCCTCCCCCCAAGCCTGGGTGATGATGAAAAGCACCTTACGTGGTCCAGGTCCAACTGCCCTGCCTTTCCGTGTGTCTGCTTTCCGCCTCTCACGAACTGCTCCGCCTTACCAGCCGCTCCACTCTGCTCCTCCGGCCGTCCTCCACAAAACTGCTCCGCTCCACCAGCGCCTCGTTGAGCTGCTCCAGTTGTCCCCAGCAACTGCTCGGCTCCGCTCGCTCTGTGCGACTGCTCCCACACGCCCCACTAGCTACTCCGTCCTGCCAGCCGCTCCACTTCCACCCAGCTGTCCTGTGCGTCCGCGCCAAGGCCATCCCCATTAAAACTGCTCCACTCCGCCAGCTGCTCTGTTCCACAGTATAGCTTCAGGCTCCCCCATGTTAGCACAGTACTCAGTGCTTCCAGCTCAGTAATCACTCTTTTTATTTCAGCTCTGTTGTGGATCTCAGCACATAGTAGGGGAGCCCAGTTTGCTAGTGCACCATTTAGCCCAAAGTGAGTTCAGCTCAGCAACTGTATCTAGAGGTCTTAAGGGAATAAAAAAAAATCAACTCTGACATTCCACAAGATGGAGAGAGAGGGTGCAACTGATGCTTCTAGCTCCACAAGGAGCCTTGCACCACCCCAGGCACAAAATACCTTTCCCCAACTCTCTCCCTTCACAGGTTGGAACCCATTGTCCCTTGTCTGCAGTACACCCAACCTGAGGTTGAGTCATTCTGTCACAAAGCACCCACAGCTCGGCAGTCTGGGATGGGTTAGGCGTGCCTATGCAAATATTTGAGATTTTGCATTCCAGACATTCTTTCCACACTTCCCATACTTCACCACCAGATGTCAGGGTACAGCTCATCCTGACTCTGCTTACACCTTTATTAAGGCCAAATTGGGCTTTCTACTAAATGAACAGTTCTGTGGAATGTACCTGCTCATCTTGAAAATGTTCAGGTTCTCGTTGGAAAACTGGAGTTTTCAATTTGCAGCAGCTTTTGGCTTGAAATTTTTGTTTTTCAGTTGCCGAAAACCAAAAAAATTTGCAGTATTCTTTTTTTTTTTCTTTTCTCCCAGATATCGAAATTTTCCATGGAAACAAAACCATGCATTTCTGACTAGTTCTAGAAAAGCTACTTTCAAGTGCACACTTCCCTTCTCATAATTCTTATATCCTCCTCTTTCCTCCAGCTCTTCACCCCTTCTGCTCAGAAATCCCCCAGAATCCCTTGCCCTCATTGGATGGTGTCAGGGTTGTTTCCCCACTCTGGCACTTCGAGCGCAGAAGATGGGGTCCTCAAGGACTCTAAAAATTAATACTGGCCACTCCAGGCTTGTATTAAACTCCCAAGGTTACAGCTTTTCTCTGACCTTGGATTGGTAGATGCTGCCACCACCCAAGTGCAGAACCTCTTTGAGAACCCAGGAAGGTGTACTTGGGAATTCCTTCCTGTGGGTACCCTCAAGCCCTTTCACACATACATCCCGGAGAAGAGCTGAGAACGGGGAAAAATGGGAAATCAGCTGTTGCCACCAGCTAATTAAACAACATGTGAAGAAACCTCTTGACACAAAATCCAATCCTGGTCTTGAAAAAGATAAATTTTATTAATAAAAAAAAAAGAGAAGAAAATACATCTGGGAATTTAGGCTTTTGCTAGATTTAAAAAAATAACTCCTCCAAGGATTAAGCATCAAGAATAGCTTCTTGAGGTCTAGCTTAAAGGTTATAAGCAAAACAAAAGCACCTTGGTTTAGCACAGAGGAGTCCACAAGCCATAAAGAAATTAAAGGGACAAACCTAATTGCATCTTCCTAGACATTTCCTGATCTACTTACACATCTAGGGTTTCAAATGAGCAGTTTCTAGGTATGAGACTGATGATTTTTCATATGTGGCCCAAACTTCTCACAACATAGCAGTTGCCGTGTCTCTCTCTCCCTGGAGAACAACAACAGCCAGACAAAAGGGGAGTGTTATTTCAATTTTAAAGAGGTCTAGCCTTCCATTGGCTCTTTTGGCCAGGTGCCCACCCACTTCCTTTTACCTGTGCATAGCAGTGAGACTCTTTAACCCTTTACAGGTAGAGCAATTAGAGAACAGCTACTAAGAGGGATTTTATAGCTACTGGCTGGCTGGGTGTCCATAAAAGGGAGTGACCCCTGCCTCATTTATCACAGATGGTGAATCTCTTCCCCAGATTCCCCAAGATGAATGGCCACCGACTGTTGAGGTTGCATCAGGCGCACACTTGAAAGGTGATTGCTCTCTAGTTTGCAGTGGGATATTCTAAAGTTCTGACAGTGCAATTAAGCAATCCCACAGCCAGGCACGGTGGTATTAATGCCAAGAGCCATAGACAGCCAGAGTCTGCATCTCTTGGCCTCCTCCTGTTAGTGCAGGTAATTTCCCTTCATCCTGCAGGGCTGGAGGGGTCCCACCTGGCATCACTTAGGTTTGGAATGTCTGAGAAGAACAAGCCACTTCTTACTTTGGGGGCCGACTGTCAGTCAAGTTTCCTAGTTAGGGCTTGAATTTTGGGGCACTGTCTGGGAATAGGAGCAAAAAAAGCTGCTCAGTTGAAACTCACCAATTTCTGTTCCACAACAAACCTTTGTGCATGAAAGTGGATTTACTTGCACGCCACTGCAGATTGGATCCAGAGTGAAATGTCACTGTTCCTGTTGGCCAAAGCAGATGTTTCCAAGCAATATCCTCCCTCTGGGTGGATTGAAATCGGCCATGTTGGCAGCACAGAGACAGTTTTCCCCCTGGGATGGGGGAGGGAACAACTTTTATTTCCAGGGGAAATTCAAAGCCACAGTGAGAAACTTTCTGCTTTGTCCTGAACCAATCAAAACGGTATTTTACGTTGGAACACAGGGTTTGCATACAGCTTCAGGCTCACTAGCATGCAATATTTAGCTTCCAGCAATGATCTATGCTTGATGCTTGGTGGAAGGCATACAATACCCCAGTGCAGCTGTCTGGTTGTGTAATGCTGCACATGAAGATAAAATTCCTTTCTAAGCCTTACAGGTGATCAGTTTATGCCCTGAATTATGAGATTTTGATGACTCCTTTCGATCCTGCAAACCAGCTCTTGCAAACGCAGTCAGAGCATTGGACTTGGTCACCCTCTTGGTCAGAGAGTCCTGTGATTCAGCGAGGGACTGTGCTGATTTTGCCCCATGTGATCACTTTTCCTGCAGGGACATGCGCAAACCCAAGCCCCTTGCTCCAGTGTGACAGTTTTTAAGGAGGCAGATCATGCCTGTGCAGGTGTGGCCATTACAGCAGTATGAAATTTCCCACAGAACTCTTGGAGAACACTGTTACTCTGGTACCCCGTGCTCTACTCTGGCTCCCCGTTGTCTAGGTCAAGGGCTGTGTTCTGATTTTCAAAGCCCCACAGGGCTTTGCTTGCAGCTTCGTGAGTGTCTCTCGCTCTTTCTAACCACAGCCTCCTACTCCAGCTACATTCTTCTGGAGCAAAAGTTCTTGCCCAACAGGGGACACTCATGCCTGGGAGTATGAGCAGGTCCAAGATTATGTGCCTGGTGGAATGGGAATGACCCCTAACCAGTCTGCATCCACAGCTAAATGCAACTCACCTTTGCCCTCATTAGTACCCTCCTCCTCGGATTTTGTATTCAAGCCTGGGGTCAGGGAAGAAAGTCTTAAAGATTCATAGATTTTTTAATGCCGGTAGGGAGCACTGGGGACATGCAGTCTGATCTCCTGCAGAGCGCAGGCCAGAGAATTCCAGCCAGTGATTCCTGCATCAACCTTGTAGCTTCTGGCTAAGCTAGATAATCTCTTCTAGAAAGAGTCACCCAACCTTGAAGGGAGACAGAGCGTTGCTGGTTTGACGCTTGGGAGGATCTCGGACATCATGGTGATGGACACCAACATAACAACCTGGATGAACAGGCCAAAACAGGTGTAAGCCAGCTCTGGCTGTCTGATCCACTGTAAAACGCGGAGAACAATACTTACGGGATTTGCAGGGATTTATTAGTGCTTTGAAGATGGGACGCGTTAAGCTTTATTACTGTTATCATCCAAATGAACCTGAACCCAGCCTTGCGAAATACCCCTGTCACTGGTGCTCAGATCAACCCTGCAACAAGCCCTGTTCAGAGTGCAGTCTGCAGCATGCGCCGGTGCCTGACGGAATGGGCACGTGTGACAAAGGACACAGGTATGAAAATAAGGTCCATGCTCTAGTTCAGGCACAAGACACTGATCATTTGTTCCCATTATTATTATTATTATTTAACTGGAGTACCAGAGCCCCTAAGAGCCCCACTCATGGACCAGGACCCCCTTGTGATTGGCTCTGTACAAACCCAGAACCAAACATGATCCCTGCCCCCAGAGACCATTGGTGAACAGAGACAGATGTGAGGAGCAAGGAAACAATGAGGCAATAATGGGCTTCCTGCAAGAATTGTTGGGTAGAAATTCTCTGGCCTGTGTTACGCAGGAGGCAGGGCCAGCTCCAGGCACCAACTTGGGGCGGCCAATGGAAAGAGGTGACATGTCCAGGTCTTCGGTGGCAATTCGGCGGCAGGTCCCTCAGTCCCTCTCTTCCTTTTTGAGCTGCCACCGATGTGCCACCAAAGAGGAAGAGAGGGAGTGAAGGACCCGCTGCCGAACTGCCACAGAAGAATGAAGCAGCGCGACTGAGCTACCGCCGAAGTGCCGCCGATCTACACTTCCCCCGCCCCCCCTTCCCACTTTGCCACTTAGGGCGGCAAAAAAGCTGGAGCCAGCCCTGGCAGGAGGTCAGGCTAGATTATCATGGTGGACCATTCTGGCCTTAAAATCTGTGAAAGGATGAAAGAGAATAGTGGAGGAGGGTGGAGATGAGGTGACGGAAGCACTGAGAGGAAAGAGAGGATGACGGCATTGTTGAGAGTTTATAGCTAGTTTGGTCACTGTCTGTTTTATTGTTCTCTGAACTTCCCTCAGGTTGATACTATCTCTCTGCAATATGGTGTCCAGAAGAAAAAGTATTTTTCCAGGCATGGGTGCAGCAGACAGAGCTCACTAGAGAAGGGACTGTTAGCTTCTGGCTTTGAAACTTGATGCTTTTCATATACAGCCCAAATGTACACTGGTGTTTTTATCAACAGCTACATCGCCCTGCCTCACCTAGGTCTCTCTCCCACCCAGCACGTGTGCATTTCAGATTACTTCCCACACAGGTAGGAGCCTGCATGTCTCCATCCTGATTCTCACTTATTGGTTTCAATCTCCTTTTCTAATCCCTCGAGTTCTCTTGGCACCAGGCCTCATTGGGGTGTGCGGCTCCACCCTGTTTAGCATCAGTCATGTGCTGTTTACTTTGTCTTCCAGGCCATGAGTGGTGATGTTGAATACAACTGGTATTTCTAACACCACTCCTTGCAGTTCCCATTCAATACCTCCCCTGAGTTGATACATAGCTGTTTATCCTCGTCCTTTGCTTTCATAGTCTTTTAGCCAGTTTTTAATCCTCTTGGCAGTGTTCAGCCCACACATCCATATGACGTCATTTAATACCTACTTCACAAGATACTGCCAAATCCATTACTAAAATCCAGTGTACCCCTTGTGCACTTGGATTCTGCTCCTGCAATCAGCTCTAATTGGGCAGAGCCCCACTGAAGTCAATGGGGCTACATTGCATCTCATTGCAGGACTGTGATTGAATCTGGTGAAGCAGTCTATAAAAGCAATCAAGTGTTTCGGGCAATATTTACATTGTATAATCTCATGCTACCTATTCCTCATTGTTCTGCCAGGGGCTGATCTTGCTCTCATTGGAATTAGTGGTGAAGGGGGCCAGACCTTGGAACAGATCAAGGTCACCAAAATTGCACCTAACCTGCTTCTCCTCCTTGCGCTCAAAACTTCTCTATCCTTCAGCCGTTGAGCCTTTAATTACTGTGGTCTATTTGTTTCTTAGTTTGAGCCATCTCTTTCCTGATTTGGGGAAATGACATTGTCACCACAAATTCTTTTCTTCCACTGAGAACATGACCAGTTCCCTGTTCCTTTCTGCAGGACTCACATTCTTGAGCTTAGGCATTGTCTTTCATGCCATTTCCTGTGCCCTCTCTAGGACCTTCTCTCTGCTAGACAGGCCTCGACTTGGCACATAAGGGTCCTTAGGAGCCTGATGAGATTTCGCCTCTCCTGCCTTATACAATGACAACATCACTCTTACAAAGACGCTACTCTTCTTTCTGAGGAGCAGTGCCTGTGTAGGATCTAATGAGTGCCATAAGCAGTGCTCATGGTCCTGTCTTTTGAAGCATGTCCAAAGCTGTGGAGTGGCTGGAAGGAGTTAAGGATCCTGGATCCCTGTGAACTGCAGAGCGTTTTCCGTAGTGTTGCTGTTGTGTAAATTCTAGGAACTGTCTGAAAGGGCTTGACTGTGTTCAACCGGGCACCAAGTCCAGCATTTTCAAACTTGGATGCGTAGAGCTAGCTAGGCACTTACATTCATTCCTAGGCCCCAGAATCAAAGTGGCCTGATTTTCAGAGGCTCTGAGAAGCCCCCAGCTCCCGTTGACATCACTGGAACCAGGTCATTAAAATAGAACCCCTAGCAGCTATTGCCTGCAAATATAGGATGCAAAATAATGAGGCGCCTAGATAAGCACTTTGATTTCACTAGCCACCCTGCAGAGTGTCCCATGGTGAGACTTCCCTGGTTGTGTTTGAAATTGACCTGATCCATTTGTAAATTCCTTCCTTTGACAAGATCCAGGGCGTGACTCAAACACGTTCTGTCCCTATGGAAATTAATGGTGTTGATGGAATCATTAGAATTTGAAACTCCCCTCAGCAAACTGGTTTCACAGCTAATGATGGTTCTTGGGAACGTTATGTCACAATCAAGGTGGAGTATCTGGCCACCTATAAATATATAATCCCAACTCTCTCACTGGGATTTTACCAAGCAATACAGTAACAGACCAGACACAGGCCAACAGCCACTGTCCTTACCATGAAGACAGCAGGTACCTTTGTGTTCCTTGCTCTGGCATCTTTCTGCTGCTTCTCAGGTGAGTAACTTTTGCTGTAATCTGCTCAGGATCGTATACATGATACTTCAAATCGTAGGAAGCTTTGACGAAGGATAGAGATTAAATGTCATCCAGCTGGAGAAGTGGCTGGTTCTAAAGAGAACCAGAGCAGTATTAGGAAAAAGCTCCATCATTTTTGCATTCTTAGCATTTGTAACAAAACTGGTTTTTTGATGAGTATTTGTGAAATTGGCACTATGTACGACTTTGCCATTGGTGACTGGCCTTTTCTCCAGTAAGTGAAAAGGATGGAATTCCCCCAGTGGTGTGAGAGCATCCACTTTCACTCATTGTGATGGGAAAAATGTAATTCTTTGTTTGTGGAGACTGGACACTTTGCTGTCCAGATTACCGTTTTTTTCTTTTCTTTTTTGTAATTGAATTTTTGCACATGGAAGTTAAGGTCAGAACCAAAAATGTAAACTGGTTTTGTGAATTCCTCAAAATGGGAATTTTTCAGCAGCTCTGTTAGCACTGAATGTATTTTCCCAGGAACCTACTGGGGACACTGGAACGTTAAGTAAAAGGCTGATGCTGTGGGGTTACCTTTTCTACCATGCACCCATTACATTGTGAAAGGGAGTTCACTGTGACACCAGGGAAAAAGATAAAACTGTCTATAGATAGTAATGATTTAGCAGAGGGATACTTATATCAGCTCTCCCTAATTGCCCCTCTGTGGGGCCTTTATCAGTTGACTAATTTCTTTCAGGCATTGCAGTCAAAGTGTGCCTTGATGAGGAATTTAGAGGGAGAAGTAGTGTGGCCTTATGGGGTAGCTCAGGTGTTCCAGGGGTAAGTGGTGCTGTGGAGGGATAGCTCAGTGGGTTGAGCATTGGCCTGCTAAACCCAGGATTCTGAGTTCAATCTTTGAGGGGGCCACTTAGGGATCTGAGGCAAAATCAGTACTTGGTCCTGCTAGCGAAGGCAGGGGCCTAGACTCAATGACCTTTCAGGGTTCCTTCCACCTCTATGAGATAGGTATATCTCTCTATATATTATATTATTATTCGTGGAAGAAAAGATAAAGAGTTTTGTGGGAGAAACAGCCAAATCTGATAGAGGTTGGCGCCCCGGCAAGGTGGTGGAGCGAAGCATTTAGAGTCTAGCATGGTTAAGCAGTAACTGAAGTGTCTTCAAGTCTTTGGTTTTAAGAACATGAAAAATAACACAGCAAAGGAAAGAGAGAAAATGGGGAATGTACAGAAATATAGGTCTGGAATGGCAAATTCTACAGGCCATGAAAAATCTGATATATTACTAGCTAACAAGTTACATCTGTTGGGCCCGTTAGTGCATTAGATAAGCCTTCATCCCATCTTTTCCATAATTTGAGTTTATGAAGAGAATACTTTTATCTTAAATTTTCCTCAGGCTTCATAACATTTCATGGTTTGTGTCTGTGTTTGTGTTTTTGTCGCAGGTGTTGCCAGCACAGATATAAATAAGGTTAGTCCACCTCTTTCTGCTAGATACTTTCCCAAAATTAGCCTGTTAATGCACCTAAAAATAACATGAGAGGGCTGGTAGACTTTAAAAGAAGATCAGAGTATTCCTCCTCGAGTGTAGAACTGAGGTTGTAAATCTCTGAGACGTAACTTCCATCATTGATAATGGGTGTAGCTCACAGCCAGGTTTTGGGATGCTTATCTGAATATATTTGGCCCAGAGATCTCATGAGATGCAGGTGAGAGATAGTGTGAGAGATGCTTTTCTCTTGGTATTTTACAGCTTTTGTTTCTGATCCAACTGGCATCCACGCTGGTGACAATTAAAACCAATGCAATTTAAACCCACTTTTTTGAATCTCCCAAAAATGATTTGATCCAATATTTGAGCTGAGTCAGATCAGTTCTTATTTTATGCAGACCCATTTGCTTATCCCCTGTAAAAGCCCACTTCCATAAGGAGCAATCCAAACCAATGACTAGCTGCGCAGTCTACATTTCCAGTCGTCTGCCTGTGAGGGCGTTGGCTGATGTTCTGGTAGAGAGCATAATATTCAGCTTGTTGAGAGTTTACTGCTTTGCTGAAGTTCACCTCTCGTAACTGAATCACATGCTGGTTGCTCTGCTCTGCTAGAATCACCACGTCTGCACTGGGCTGCCCCTTTTAGGGTTGCAGTCCCTCCTCTCCACTAGCTGCTTTTAGCTCATTCCACTGCCAGACATGAGAATTTCCAGGAGGGTGAGTCGTTCGGGTTATAACCACGTACACTCTTCTCTCCAAAGTTGTAGCGTATAGGAATTGGGTAGTATGCCTTTAAATAGTTGGTGAGCCAGCCTTCTAGTGGCCCTCACTATGTTTCAGAAGTCAGCACAGCCCTGCCGGAGCAGCAGTGTATGTATGTAATTAGGCTATGCATGTTGCATATAGTTAGAAAACCCAGTTCTATGGACCCCCCTGTGTGGTTCTCCATATTAAATAAGTTGTGGAAAGCGCTAAAGACAGGATAATGGGCAACGAGGACTGGGTGCTAAGATACAACGAGAATGGGTTATTGCCTCTAAAGGGCAAAGGTCCTGAAATTTTAACTACTTTGTTCAGGAAAATGTCAAGCTCTGATAACAGTTCTTAAACTCCCCCCCGAGTAAGGGAGGAAACTCTCCATGGAATGCTCTCTTTTAGCTTTTGCAGGATGAGTGCATGGAATTTTGGCCGCTCTTACGCAGTGGGCATTTTTATTGCAATAGAGATAACAACCCCGTCCGCGGCCCTGATGGCGAAACACACACCAACAAATGCGTCATGTGTAGAAAGATGATGTGAGTATGAGAAATAAACAATTGTCAGTGTAGCTAAACCAACAGCTCATGCTGCTAGACTGGTTGTTTTCCATGTCTCCTCTCCTTCTCCAGATTCAGTCCTACTCTCGTGGGACTTAATTCCATCTGTATGGCATAACCCCTTGGCTGAGGGATATACTGCAACCTCTGACCCCCAGTTCAGAGAGGTTAGTTTCTGACTCCCCAAAACCTTCACTTCCCCCGCAGGAATCCCGTTACCCTTTGATGCCAACAATGCAATGGCAGGAAATAACAGTGGACGTGTCCAGAAAAAATCAGTGCATGTTCTTAGCTTCTGGTTTTGCAAATGTGCCATTTAAGGGAAATTTGATATGGAACACACATGTCAGAAATGTCTTCGGGGAAAAGAGAGAGAATGGTGAGCAGCTGCAAATGGAGAGAGGCCAAGCAATTTGTGCAGGTGTAGCTAACTCAGAGCCTGAGTTGTGTCCCATTGCCTGGCGTTGCGGGAGTTAGGACAGGTTTGCGGGATGAGGCCTGTACTCGTTAGCTATTTTGGTTTTCCAGCTGAGGTTTGTGCAACTCCTGGTCACTCACTGCCTTCCCTTCTTTCAGGGCAAGTCAAGTAAATAACGGACTAAAGGGTGAAGGACAAAATGTGAACAGAAGCCCAACAATAACGGTGAGGCTAAAGGTTATCCTGGTTGCTACCAAAGCATGAAGGGTTTCTGTGTGCACCCAAAGGAAGAGGTTAGATTAATGTCTCTGGCCCAGTGGCCTTGTGTTGGTTACCTTAACTGCTATGATGGGAAACCCAGGCTCAGTTAATCTGCGAGTAAAGGGCCATAACAGCCCATTTGCCCACAGGATGAGGGCCAGAGTCTGTTGTTGTTAGCATGATGGCAGAGCACCAAGTCTGAGCAGTGTTTGGCAAACCAGAATTCAAAGCAATACGTAACTATCAGATACTTGCCAGCCTGCAATTACAGCCTGCGTCTGATCTAGAGCGTCAGCTCTAGGTGCAGGGATGGTGCCTCGTTCGTAAAGCTCCAAGCACGCTGCTGGCACTTGAGAAACAATTAATAGCAATAACGCTGCATGGAAGCTCTGACTAGGGCAGGGCGTGGGAGCAAGTCAGCCCTTATTGTGCCTAGTTTATCTCGATGACTTCCACGGCCAGCCCTTTTCTCACATGGCTGGTTTGCTAGACAGTGAGTCTTTTGGCCCTTTTCCTCCTTTGCTTTTTTTATATCCATAAGTGGAGTGGTTTGGGTCAAAAGGTGTCAGATCAGATGGGAACCATCCCTGCTTCACTCCTTCTGTGAATAAATGGTGAAAACCTTTAACATTAGAGAGTCCAAGCTACTTTAAAAATCCACAAGGGAGATGAGGAAAGCTGTTCCATGAGAAATCTAATCTAAACTCCCCCAAGCTTAGTCAAGTGCAATCCAGAGAGAGGAAAGATGGTTCAGTGGTGCTAGCCTGAGGCTCAGCAGATCCAGAGTCAAATCCCTGCTTCCTGTGTGATCTTGGGCAAGTCACTTAGTCTCTCTGTGCCTGAGTTCCCCATCTGTTCCCTACTTCACAGCAGTGTTGGGGGGATAAATACCTCAACAATCATGAAGCACGCAGAGGTTACAATAAAGGGGGCTAGATAAGCACCTAATAGATCCTGGAAAGTTGTGAACAGTCTGTAGTGTAACCCTACTGGAGTGCTGTGAATTATTTATGGAGATCATTAATAAACCAGAGGAAAGCAAAACTCAGACTGAAAGTGTTCGAGCAGATTGTTCTGCAGAAGTTGCTGGAGAGAGAGCAAGAGCGGTTTTTTGCTTTCATTCATAAAGTCACATGATACAGGCAGTAAAATGACTGCCCCTCAGTCATGTGAGCCTGTAATGATGTTTTTGTTACCTGCAGTTTCAACTATTTATCAGTGTGTTCACTCATGAAGGTCGGGAGAACTATTTTCCTAATTTAGAACCCATTAAAAAATTTTGGGATTTATGGTCAGGACAGAGGGTCTTGCCCGCACCCCTGTTTGAAACCAAGTTTATAAATGATAGCTGATAGAATAGAGATGCAGGAACAAATTGATAAAGAACAGCAAGTCACCAGGAGCAATAGGAATATATCTAAGAGTTGTGAAGGAACCTAAGGATAAAATGACTGAACTGTTAAAAATACATCAGATGGTTGGAGGGTAGCAAATCTTACACATCTTTTTAAAAGGCAGGGGAGGAGGTCCTGGGAATTACAGACCAGTGAACCTTAGTTCAGTACCAGCTACAATGTCTGGAATGATAATTAAAAATAGAATTATACAACACATAAGTCTGATATGACAGGGACCAATCAGCGTGGCTTCTGTAGAGGAAAAATCGTGCCTCGCTAATCTACTAGGATTTATTGAATATGTCAACAAAATAAGTGCTTCAGGCCAGTAACCAGATTTACCTACTCTCCTCCAAGCCACCTTCCACTTCTGCTTTTGGGCTTTTACATGTTTTGTTTGGTGTGTTGTATTGTGCTTTTAGATTTAACTGCTTCTTAATCTATTTTAATGATATGTACAGAATCAGGGCTGCTTTGAAGATGTTTGTAAGTTAAATTATTATCACTGCTCCCTCTGTATGTTAAGAGTTTTGGGGAAAGTGCTAGAATACTTGCATTCGTTGTCCTGTAATACTTTCCTGGCAAGAAAGCCAGCGTTTCCAAAAACTCAGCCAGTAGAACACGGGAGACACTCTGCATAAAATATTCTATTCCCTTCTGTAGAATGATTGCAGTGAATATCAATCACAACTTGACGCTAACGGAGAACTCACCTGCACAAAAGAGAACGACCCTGTGCATGACTCTTCTGGCCGGCAGCACAGCAACAAGTGTCTTATGTGTGCAGAGAAGTTGTGAGTACAGAAACTTTCCTCCAAGTAACTCAAGCAAAAGGTGGAACCATGTGCTCCAAGTCAGAGCAACTCATGGGTATAGAGTCCCACCCATGCTGTGCTTTTGAGATCCCTGAATCCAAGTGGCCCCACATGAGGAGCTACTGTGTAAGTCTCCAGCACCTGCCCCTCTTCCTCCTTCTGTTTGGTGTCAAGCCCCTGGGGCCAGATCAGAAGCAGCAGAGCAGAAGCAAAAGCCCAGGAGATGTGGGTAAAGATCAAAAGTCACCACCCCTGCTAAAGGGGACGTTCTCTGCTATTGGCAGCTCCTGTGAAGTCTTCCACACATCTCCTGTACCGGTCCAGATGACCCCCACTCAGCTTCCTTGGTGCATCTGCAATTGCAGTGCTGATATGAAGGCACCATCTCAGTTGGGATGTAGCATGCAGTGGGAATGGGGAAAAGAAATTCAGAGAGTAGCACAGATCCACCAGGAACTTGTGGGTTTAAGTAGGAGATGGAGGTGTGTGATAGCATGGACATTCTGGTGGATGTACAGGGAATATGGAGAGGTGTTCAAAATTGTATTAGGGGCACTATCTGAATTCTGTTATGCCCCGAAGCAATGTTTCTACATGTAGCTCAACAGAGGTGTTCCCCCAGCACATGCCTGCCGTGCTCACTCAGGGTGGGCAGATCTCCTGGGTGAGGGAGGTTGCAGATTTGGGAAATTCTCAGCCTGCTTTGATGTGGCAGAGGGATCTCAAAGCTCCTTTGACTTGGTATGAACCATATCCCTGTAATGGCGTAGCTGGAATCTGTGTTTTTTTGTAGGGTCATTCAATTCAATCATCCACTCATGTTGTTTATGCAGCCTATGTCATGTATGAAGGTTAGAACCCAACCCCCCAAAGCGGGCAGTGCACAGCATACAGGCTATCTAGTTTCCATTCCAATTTTATCCCCCTCCTCCCCCCACTCCTGTTTTTCAATTGCCTTGTTTGGTTGGGTATTTCACTCTGTTCTGCTGTTTTCTGCCCTATTTTTCGACTGAATTTTTGTTCAAGCTTCAGTCGAGCTTTGGAACAAACAGGATTCAGTTGCAACTGGGAGTCAGCCAGCCCTAGGCTCACCTTCTCTCCCTCTCCCTTTCTTCCAGCAAACAAGACGCTCAAAGAGGCATCCAGTTTGGTAGAAATACCCAGCAACCAACTGTGAACAGCCTTGATGGGAAGAGCACGAATCAGGTGAGGCTCAGCTTTATGCACATTGCTACCTGCCCAGGAGCGTTTTCCCTTTACACTAAGATAAAGGACATATATTGATGATCTCTGGACAGTGGCGCAGTCCTTGTGTACTTCACTACCCTGTGGAAGGAAACCCAGATTCTCCTGCGAATGCCCAGTGGCCTGGTATTTAATTTTATTATTTATTTTCTTGCTGCTTTGGTAGGAGATCAAAGTGCAGGTTGTAGCCATGGAATGTAGTTCTCACCAGGCTGGGAGTTCAGCAGGAGGACATAAGACAAAATGCCCTTCACAATATTTGAGAGAGCAACATTCATGTAGCTTCCTGATGCCAATCATAGTTTCTATCTCGTGAATGGCATAGTAGGCAGCGTCGGAGCAAAGCCGAGAGGGAGGGGATCAGACAGACCTGCGTAGCTATGGAGGTGGTTCCTAATGATGGAGTGACCTGTGATGGCTACACAGAGATGATGGGGAAAGGGAAGGGGAAGGGGAAGGAGAAAAGAGTTTTAATCAGATGAAAGAAGGCGGTTACTCACTCTGAGCCTGATTCCATCTCCAGTGAAGTCAACGGCACAATTCCTGCTGGCTACACAGGGTGCAGCACCGTGCCCTGACTCACCAAGGAAAGTGATTTCTGTGGTTTGAGCAGGGGGACCTAGCCCGGAAACAAACAAGGCTGTTTCTGTGTTCAGGATGAGAGAAACTCCTCGTTCAATGCAGTCTTGTACTGACACACTCTGGGGCATGAAAATGGCCCTTCAGCTTGGATTTCTTTCTTGAGATATCCTTGTAATAATTTAATGTTGTCTGTGGATTCAGCCAGTTTTCCTCCCTACCTCCCTTATATTCCAGTTATGTGGTTTTCAGAATGCAGAGAACAGAAGCAAACTGCTTCTCAGGCCAGGCTGCTGAGCCATCTGCTGCATTTTTACAGCGAAAGTTTTGTGCAACCTGAAGGTTGGGCAAGTCTCAGTGTTGGCCTCCATACTTCCTCCTGGAGGAACTGTAGCTGGTAGTTCTGGGTGGAGGTAAATCCAGTGGGCCTGCCTCCACAATGACACAAGGAGCAAGGCAATGGTGGATCAGGGCTCACAGAAATCTTATCTCTGGTCATGCCACAGGTACTGGTGCGAATCAGAGCCTGGCCGGAACAGAATATCAGATGTGCTGCTCCTAGTCCCAGCCAGGCGAGGGTGGTTGGAGTGGCAGAAAGATCTCAAAGATTATAGAAGAGCCCAGAGGAAACCTCACATCCATTGTGCTTCTGTCCCTTTCACAGAACAGCTGTAGCCAGTCTGGTGGGACCTTTCCCTGCTCTGCCAATGGCCATACTGCTCAGGGCAATAGCGGACCAAACAGTGGGTGTGGAGGGTGAGTATGGAAACACACAGCTACTTCTGAATGACCAAAGCAATGGCTCGAGCTGCTGTCCCACTCGAGTCCCCACCTACAATGACAACCTGAAATCAGGCGAAGTTACAAGTTATGTCTCTAACCCATAGCGGGGAGAAACAGTTCCAGCTTCTGATCTCCCAGATCTTCTCTGTCTGTCCTCCCAGAGAAATATTTCTGACGTTAGCCAACAGTAACAATCCCCAAACAATAATGGAATAATACTAACCTAAGCTACAGTGGTTTGTGCTCTGTCGAATATTGTAGCAACTTTTAAATGCACTGTCTCTCTCCCCCACCATGCCCACCCTATGCCAAGGAGCCGTGTCACCACCACTCATTGGGAAAGGCAGACAGAACTGGGCTCCAATTTCACTGATGCCAGTTATCCCCTGCAATGGTCTCTTCCTTCCGAGAGCCAGGCTCATGCTGTTCTGCAATGGCCCCATCAAACAGCAGCATGTAGAACACAGGGTCCCTGCGTTCCTACCTGGGTGGGTGCTGGGCATTCAGACAGGTGTGCTCATTGCAGTGAGTGACATCAGAGAATATTGTCACTATTGCCTTTGGCCTGAGAACTTAGTCAGTACGCAAGGCCTTGCAGGGCTGTTTCCATCTGGAGAAGACATTGATGATAAGAGTCAGGTTTACTCGTGGTGCAATCTTGTTTCTTGCAGACATGTCCCCACTGTCCTGTTGCCCTGACCACAGGAGACTACTACAGCAGGCTGTTTCCTTGCTCCAAAATCCCCTAGTCTGCCAGTTCAAGGGGCTCTGTGCCCAAGAAGCTTTGTCTTTCTGCCTTCTCTTTTCGGGGTCATGTTCACAACTCCCTCCTCCTCCTCCTCCCGGCTTTCTGCCTTCAGCACACAAAGCCTGCAACCAATCTGTGAGCCACCGTATTTGTAATTAGGGAAACCCCTCCACCCACGTTTTAGCTCTAACCTGCCATGTGCCTTGGGCAGTCCCTTCATTGTTTGTACCTATCTCTACTCTGTAAACAAGTTTAATTGCTTTGTCCATTGAGTCTGAAAGAATACTGGACACACCCACTGACTTTCACTCGGTCTGTGACTGTCTTTGGATCAAAGATTCCCCTGATGGAAGAAATGACCCATGCCTGCTGATAATGGGGGCGGGGAGGGGCAGAAGGTGGGCAGCCAGCTTCCACAGTGTTACTGACCATCCTCAGTACAAGCCAAGCAGCAAATCTGAGGGGTGGGGGAACATGTGACCCAGCATGTCTCTCCCCCACCCACCCTCCACCCATGAGTCACCTCTGCCTGATGGCAGCCACTCTCCTGTTTCAACGTGACCTTAATGGAGATAATCCATATTAGGCTTTCTTTTCCAATGAGGGACCAAAGTCATTTGTCCAGTCCCCTACCCCTTAAACAGACCAGACAGAGGGAGGAAAACACAATGAGAATGGATGGGAACAGCTCCATAGAAAGCTTTGTTTTAGTGCCAAGCAGGTAGGTGACCTGGAAATTGAATCCTGAAGGTGTATGAGAGAAATCTCATGTAATAAGAACAGACAGGAAGCTGACGTGTGTGCATTCATCCTTGTTAGAGGCTTTATGTGCCAGGGCTATACAAAAGAAGCTCACACTCTACCTCTCCCTTCCTTCCAGCACGCAGCAAGGCACAGCTCAGTACGGTGGAAACTGTGGAACACAGTCTGGCAGCAATGAAAGAGAGAACCAAAGTGTTGGCAACGGCATTATCATTCCGGTAAATCTAACTGGACAATCTCTGAGTGTCTAGCTAGCAGTGGAGTCACGAGCCATCAACCCTGGTTCAGAGCTGGGCTGCCGGGCTGATTAAACAATCCAGTTCTCTGATTGGTCCTCTGGTCAGGTGTTTGGTTTCCCTTTACAGGCAAAAGAAAATTAACCCTTACCTTACCTATCTACTTATGACAGGGGCCTGGCTAAATACTCATGAAGAAAGATTGAAAAGATTGGGAATATTACCTTAGAAAGGAGATGGAGAACAGGGAACATGAGAAAAGTCTCTAAACTAATGAATGGTTTAGAGAAGGTAGATTAGAGCTTCTGTTTTCCCTGTCCTCCACACAAGAACAAAGCAGGACTGCTCCAGGAACCAGCATTCCAAGCTGGTGCTTGGGGCGGCAATTTTCAAGGAGCGGCTGTCCCTGTTGTTTTGCCCCCAGCCGCGCGCCGAATTGCCACTGCAGACAGCGGGGCCAGTCCATGTGCCCTTAGGGCGGCATGTGCATTTTCGCAGTGGAGACAATTTGGCAGCAGCTTCTATATTTAGCTGTCTGCAGTAGCTTCAGCTAAACATAGAAGCTGCCGCAGAAATGGCCTTTGCCGCGGAAATGCGCCTGCCGCTCTCAGGGCACACGGACTGCCCCCACCGTTCACAGCGGCTATTTGGTGCGCTGCTTGGGGCGGCGAAAACTGTAGAGCCGGTCCTGGAACAAAGACACATTCATTGAAATGAAAAGGTGACAAATTCAAAAAAGAAACACATTTTCACACAATGCATAATTAGACAGTGGAACTCATTGCCACAGGAAGTCATTGAGGCCAAGAATCTAGCAAGATTCAAAGAGCTTGGTCCTTTATGTAGATTATAAGAATATCCAGCGTTATCACTAATGCTAACAAAAATTTTGGAAGAGAGGTAAAACTTCATGGTTACACTAATCTTTAGCTATGAGGGACTAGGATGAGGGCTAATGTGGGGGCAGACTGCCCCTATCTGCCTGCTGTTGGATTCATAGATCTTCCTCTGAAGCACCTGGTGCTAGCCACTGTCAGAGATTGAATACTGGAGTATATGGACCCGGAGTCTGTTCAAATCTGGCAGTTCCTATACTCCTATGTTCTATGACAAGCTCTGGGTTATGATAAACAAACCATGTTAGCAACAGCTTGGTTATATTTTCTAACAGCATTTCAGAATGGAAGTGTGAAGGACTTGAAGTGGCTTGTGATAAAACAGGACTTTATTGAATAACTGAAATTGGTTTGGAGAGTAAAAGCAACCACCTAGTTTTTCGTGGGTCATCGGCAGGGTTAGAACCCAGGAACTCCGGACCCTACCTCATGAGCAAAAGAAGCAAATTCCATTGGGGGCAGCGGTAGTAGGCTAATATGCACTTATGAGGTCCAGCCACTAGTGGGAGATCTAGATTCCAAGGAATCTTCTTTGATAGGATTCAAATTGCCTTGGATATGAACACTGTCACAAAAGGCAGATGATCTACACAAGGTGTTGAGTACAGGAAGGAGTCTAGCGGGGGACCTGCAAAGGTCACGGTTGTCTGGTTTAACTTCATTAATTGCATGGAAGTGGGAGCAAACAGCACATTAGTGGAATTAGCAGATGATGCTGAATGGGGAAGTCTTGAAATAACATTCTTCAGAGCAACATCCCTGGTTCTTTGTGTTCCCCAGAGCAGTCAACGATAAAATCAGAAAATGAGAATCCCTTTCCCAGCAACCGTATTAATAGCGGCAAGTTACAGAGGGTTTAAAATATCTGGAGCTATGCACAGTTGTTATAGTTTAGAGGCTAAAAATCTCCTCTCTTCCGGATGTAACTCTCCTGCTCATTGCAAGCCTGGCCAGATTGCACCACGTGCAGTTGCTACCTCTTCGCACACCTCTGGCTTTGAAGTGAGCTATCCGGAGAGGGGAAGAGACTCCATTCTTTCTCCCACCCCTTTGTTAGGATACCTGAACTAGTTCAGAATAAAGTATGTATGAGAGAGACAATGAGGCCCAGTGCCCTCTCCTGGCTGAAATGTGTTGGCAGGATTGGGGCCTAAGGATGTGAAAATACTTTAGAGAAATGGCTTTTTTTTTTTTGCCATGAGTGTTTCCCCTCAGCATGATGAATGTACGCGGTAACCTGATGGCAGGGTTAACTTTACCTAAATGCTCCTGTTTTTGTGGATGCAAGGAAAGAAGAGAGACACACGTAACTGCTCCTGTTAATCACTCACAATTATTAGTGCATGTTCACATACCTCAGCTTGGTAAGGGTCAAAGGCTGTGTGAGTATCTGCCTGCAACATTGCTGCCTGGGGCTTAGAATCAGCTTACGTTGTGCCAGTTTTAGAGATCTTTGAATAAAATATGTGATGAGCTTGGCCCATCTTAATGCTCACAAATCATTCACAAAATGAATCTGAAGCAAAGTATATTTGAGTTGCAAGCAGCTGATCTGAACAAATTTCAGCCTTGTTTACAAGCCAAGTTGGTCCACTTGACAGTCTTTATTTTGTTTGGTTGCCTGGTCACATGACCTTATTCCTGCTCTGTGAAACGATGTCTGACGTTTTTTAAATAGGCGAATAACAAAATAAGAATGACTCTCAGCCTCCCGGTCTGAATTCCTGACCAGTCAATATTCAGGCTACAATCCCTGAAACTTTCAGGATTCCTGGATGTTTTTACAAATTAACCAGCATTGATTTGAAGACTCACACATAATGGCCAATATGGCCCCATGAATAACGGCAATGTGAACTCACAATACCTATTTTTCGATCATTTTTAGTGTTGTTTGACAAGCTCTCATCAGTTTTTCTTTTTTGCCATCTGGAGGGTGCTGTCTCAGATGAGACAGATATCAAAGTCCTTATTCCTTGTAGGTAGGGACCACCAATGATCATCAGAGGTCAGTATTGAAAGCACCCAGCAGTTTCTTCTGCGGTAAATGATATGCAAAACAATCCCGACATGGGATGTCAGCAAAGATGAAACCTGATACATTCAGCACTAATTGTACAGGCTTTTGCTACTCTAATAAAGGAATAACTTTGTTAGCAGGTAGCAGAAGTAGACTGTTATCTTCTTATGTGAATCGGACCCTGAGAGAGACCTAACACACTGAAACGTGGTCTCAATAAAGATCAGAGGAGCTGTGGAGTGTGTGTTTGAGGTATTCAACATTGTACCCTAGTTGTTCTATGCTACTGAGGAGTGTAGTTTAAATGAAGATGCTATGATTTGAATCCTTCTGGGAGGATAGGTCTCAAGTTCTGTTAAATTGCAAAAAACATCTAACTGGATAAGGATGCAAGAAACATCAGATATTATTTCACTCTCTTTTTAGGTGGACTGCAGGCGAATTCTGCACGGAGTAAAAGGTGAAGCAATTCTCTGCAGAAATTCCTGGGAACCCATTTGTGGCACTGACGGAAAAACATACAGCAACAGATGTGTCTTGTGTTCGGAGATGATGTGAGTATGAGCAATGGCTTCCAATACCTTGCCTTTCTCCTTTCACAAGTGTAACCAAGTAGTCCTATTTCTCTCCTGGCTAGTGGTGCGTGGTCCTTGGTGCCTTGCCATGAAACAAACAGAGCAGAAGAGGCAAGAGCGGAAGATTAAAACGATGACAGTCAATTAAGATGCAACAAGGGTTCATGGCCCCTCCTGTCCCAGCAAATTGTGATTTTAAAAGTCCTCATAGACTTGGAAGCCCCAGCCCAGTGCGGTGAATGTGCCAAGGACTCACCCAAGCTATGCTGCCAGGAGATGGGGGTGGCAGTGTAACTGTGTGTCATTCCGTACCCTTTTTCCCTTCTGCAGGAGAACTGGAAACCGCATTACAGTACGGTCTGAGGGGGAATGTGCCAACGCTGCTCCAGTAAAGGTGAGGCTGCATTTCATATACAACACCAGGGAGCGTTCAGTGCTTCTCGTTGTCACTGACAGAAGATAGTATTATTCTGGTTGCGGTGGGGCCTCACGGCCCCAAGCAGGGATCAGTGTGGCTGTATGAGGGGCTGTACAGACATGAAGACGAAGGGTAGTCCCTGCCCCTGAAAGGAGAGGTAATATAAAACAACAGCATGTGGACGGTAACGAGTAGTCACTGGTGCCCCGCTGAGACCGCAAACACAATCTTCATCTCTGCCCCATCCTGGGTAGCTCAGAACTTCTCCCGCAGCTGCTGACTCTTCGTCCAACAGGCCCAGACTGGCTTTGGCTAGCTAGATTCCCTTCAGGCCATTTTATCCACAAAGGGCCCAGTTGTGACTCGTGTTTAGAACTGGACTGCAGACCCCTCCTTCCTATACTGTCTAAGGTCTACACTACAGGGGAAATTCGATCTAAGCTACTCAATTTGAGTTACGTGAATAGTGCAACTCAAGCTGGCGTAGCTTAGAGCTACTTATCGCGGGGTCCACACTACACAGTGTCACTCTCCCATCGACTCCTCTTCTCGATCCAGTGGGGTACAGGAGTCGATGGGAGAGTGATCTGCAGTCGATTTAGCAGGTCTCTGCCAATGCACCAATCTCCGTGTGTCAATCCCCCAGTAAGTGTAGACAAGCCCAGTCTTCCACCCCAAGAGAGAAAACCAGACATATTCTTCTTCAGGCTGAATATTTACATGGACATCTCCCAGACCTGACACCTGCTGGCTTTCCTTCCATTCTCAAACCCACAAAGATAGCAGGGCAGGAGCATGTGACCACTCACCGCCGTATTCTGTTGTGTCATATCAACAGGCCAACTGCAGTCAGTACCCCCAAACCAAAGGGAGAATACTGTGCACTCGGACCTCCCAGATGGTGTGTGGAACAGACGGTGTGACACATAGCGGCGAGTGTATGCTGTGCGACCGAATCCTGTGAGTACACTAATATCCTCTTTGAAGCATTTACTCCTCTGGGTAAGGCTGCTCTTCCTGCCTTTTTATAATAATATAGCTCTTATATAGTGCTCTTCTCATAGCTGGATCTCAAAGTGATAGTCTCCCCATTTTATAGATTGGGAAAATGAGGAACAGTGAGGCTAAATGACTTCCCCAATGTCACACAGGAGATAAGTGGCAGATCCAGGAATAGAATCCTGATCCCCTGACTCCTGGACAGCTGGATGACCCGTACCTCCCTTGTGACTTTAGTAGAGTCATTTGAGTTGAGAGGAAGCCAGCTGGGTAGATAATGAAAAAATGATTCCTTGGGTAATTCATGTGAAAATTGTTGAATAAGCGACTCATCAAATGTTCTTCAGAGCTGCTCTAGAAAGGGAGCTCTAATGAGTCAGGTAATCCCGCAAGCTGCATGGTGGCAAGAGAAGAGTTAATTTTCCTGCCTTCTTTCATAGATCCATTCAGTGCAGGTGATCTCAGTTTTCCTTCACTGCCAAACTCGCTATTTCTGTGTTCAGTAACGAGCAGCTAAGCATGTGGGATTGATGCCATTTAGTGGCAGCTGCCCTGAGTGGAAGTTGGTTGGCTTGAGCGCTTTCCCCAGCAGTGACCTTGGCATTTGTATGGTCTTGAACCCTATGGAAAGTGGATTTTTCATCCCATGGGACATGTTGATGTTATAGTTTCTGCTCTGACTTGGAGCAGCTATTGAAACAGTTCCCCAAATGAGAACTTCTGGGAACGGCACTGTTTGAACGCTTGGGCAGGCCATGCTGCAGGGCCTACATAGGCACTGTCCCGACTGCTCAGTCTGAGAGCGCCTCTCCTAGGGAACTGTGCCAGATTTACTGAAAATACAAATACGCTGGCTCTCCTTTTCCCTCACCCCTCCAGTGCCAGATCCCCAAATGTGAATGAATTACACTGCACAACATGCCCCTGTGAAATCTGGGAGCACAATTATTCCTCTGTTTGCACAGACAGAGCAGCAACGTGGCCATGGTCATTCCGGGGCTGCAGCTGAGCAGAGAACAGACTCCCAAGTCCATATGTTAATGGGAGTTAGGCACCTAAATGCCTTTGAGGATCCAGGCACCAGTCTTGTGTATTAATCACATGACTGGCTTCCCTTTCTTTTTAATTCCTTGAAAGTGGAACGTTCCGACAAGTGCTCCTCAGAAGCAAAGAGCTGTGGACTCAGCAGAGTCAGGGGCATGTTATGCCGAGGGGCGCAACACCTGTAGGAAAAGAGGGACATCTTAAAATCTCCTTTCAGTCGTATGCATGGAGTCTCCAGGGCAGAAGAGACCAGAAGTGAGATTAGATTGACCAGGAGCAGCTGAAGGGAAGAGAGCAGAGCCCTTCGGTGAATCATAGTGTGTTGTGGCTGGCTTAGTTTATTTTAACTGACTCATCACAGCAAACAAATGTCCCCAAATAGAGGAATCTCCCATGTATTGAAAATCAGATCAGCCTCCTATGACCTTGTCTTGTTACAAACGTACCTAGGAGAGTTAAAATGAAACCATGGGAAAAGTACATTAGCTCTTGCAACCACAGGAAAAGTTGGCACAGTGAGCACTTGGTTCTCTTTGCTCACCTTGGTGCTATTCACTGTGCTCTGTGGCACATGACTAGCGCCTTTATATAACCTCAATTTCTTGGAAACCCTCTTATGGCCTCTCTTATTTCCTAATTGGGAGCCAACAAATATGAATGATTTGGGTCAGGGTCTCAGCAGTGCATGACAACTACTGCAATTGATCAAAGCTTGCAGCGTAAGGAACCCTTCCTTCTTCGGAAGCGAAAATAGGGATTTAACATTTGCTACTAAAATGTAGGGGAAAGTTGCTAATGGTACCTTCCAGTATCAGAGAAGGTGTCAGAAGCCACGGTGAAGGGCCCAATGGATGTACAGAGATGTATAGATAGAGAGAATGAATCCTTCTCAGGTTGGGGAGAGATCAGACATTGTCCCAAGGAAATTGTAATAAATCCCATCTGCCGTAGTCTGAAATTAGCTAATGTGGTGGTGACTTCTGGAGAGATGTGACTCCCTAGAGGAAAGTGAGCATTCATCTTGTCTAATCTCTTCTTCTGACTTTTATTTCCCCAGGAAAACGAGATCTGAGATTGGTATAAAGCATATAGGAGCGTGCACTCAGGTTTGTCCAGCTCTTTTACTTATTAATTAAAGTGAGGCCAGATGCAAGAACAGTGCAGATTCTCTGGGTCAAGGGGCATCGTTTTGTTCTGTGTTTGTACAGCACCTGGCACGATTCCAACCTAGTGCATGACTAGGGTCTGTAGGCACTACCGCTGTGCGGATAATTCACATTGGCAACATACCAATGATAAGGTGTGTGTCTGCCAGACATGCCAAACCTGCGAAAAAAATGCAGAAATTGAGCTTGTTTTTGGAGTAAGTGGTTTGTGAGTTGTTTGTTGGCTAGGTTTTAGCTTGTAGCTTGTGTTTCTTTTTTTTTTTTTGATCAACTCCTGGCAAGCAGGGGCAAAAGGGTAAGTGGAGGAGAGAGTCAAGGGTGCACGGCGGGCCCACCACAGTCCCAGACTGCACGCTGGGGGATCTAGTCACATAGTGTTGGGGTTCTTAGGGACTGGTTTGTTTTGAAAGAGGATTAGCTGGATTTTTGGCTTATTGTGAAAGTCAGAGAGCTAATTTACCACATGAAAGTTGGCAACTGTGGTGTCTATCTGCTGCTATGGCCCTAAAACTACAGGGAGAGAGACAGGAAAGAATTAGAGACAGAGCAAAGAAATGGGATTTAGATCTGGATTAAATTTAGGCTGGGGTTCAAACTGTTTTGGGGTTTTATACTACCACTCATCACCATAGTATCTGGGTGCTTTCCACGTAAAATCAATAGAGATGGAGAAGACCCTAGTGGACTTCAAGGAGGCTCTGGAACATCTCCCTTTTCGATGTCAAAACTCTGCTTGGATTAGGGTGTTTTGAGGGGAAGGTGGTCGGCAGAGATTTGGGAATAAAAGGGGGTTCAGAATGCGAGTGTCACTTATTGTGGAAAGGCTTTCTGAGAGAGCAAGGTTTTGCAACATTTCTAAATGGCCAGACCCTGGAGTCACCTGATCTCTTCTGAAGATTGTTGCACAAGCAAATACGCCAAATGGAGAATGCTTTGTGCCTAGCTCTCACATGCTTCACGCTGGGTTTTGTGCTCTGCCTTGTCCCAGATAAGCACATCTCTGGGTTCTTGGAGACAATGGTGCTGTAATCCCACGTGGATTAATAAATTGTTACAGCCCATCTCACTCCTACTACTGAAAACTCCAGGATTCTTTCTCTTGTCCTAAGGCATTCACTGCTTAAAAACCACACTCATGATGCTCCACATTCCCAGGTTTTCTTTCTTAACCCTTTTCTTACATGATGGAAGTGTTTACAGGGCAGCACCCAGATATTCTTAGCTCTCGTACAAAGCTGTTAGCTTTGTCGAGTCAATTTTCCCAACCAAAGACAGACAGACACACAGTGTAGGAAAAATGGGAAGACAGAAGTGAAAAGAAGACTTAGGTGCTCCAGTTGTAAGTGAGTAAAAATGGTTGTTAGCTTCAGGCTAAAGTTGTGGGTACTTCCTCTAGCTGGCAGATTGCCAGTTTTCTTGACCCTGTTTTTGTAACCCACAATGTTGTTTCAATGTACAACACCAAGTGCACATTGTTAACACACAACAAACGAATGCACAAATCATAAGCCCACATGGTTATCTAACATAACAGGGCTCATTCGCTCAGGTGGTCAGTTAGGCTCACCTCTTGCTCTGTGTATCTCTTCCCAGAAGTAAAGGAGTTCAGACCACCAGCAAGTACCAAAGCAGAAGCATGACAAAGGTACAGACAAAGATGCTCATCTCCTGCTGCTATGACGAGGAGCCATAAAAGCACCTAGATAGATATGTCCAGATTCATAGACACGTACATTTTTAAGCCAGAAGGGACCTTGGCAATAATATAGGCTGCAGAACACAAACCACCGAATTTCACCCAGGGATTCTGCAGAAAGCCCAGATCTTTGCTTTGTTCATAATGGGCAGAGCACAGCACCAGAACAAGGGTTTGCAGTCCAAATCCTGCATGGTCTCTGGAGCTTGGCTGAAAGACTCTGCAGGGAGCCTTGCCCTCCCCTCTGCACCCAAAGAGAGGGGCCCTATGATGTTTCTTTGGGGGTGGTGATGGGATTTAAACGGGGACGAAGGGAATCCCTCCCCAATACAGGTAACCAGGGCAGCTTGCGGCTGGGCCTGTGAGAGTGGCCAGGTGTGCATGGGTACTGGGGAGAAGTGAACCCCCCGAACCAAACCATCCCAGCACCTGTAGCCACAGTGCAAGCCTTCTCAGTCCGAGCTGCCCTGGGGAAGGGAGCCGCAGGCTACCTGCTTTGTGGAGCATGTGTTGCTTCCTGGCCCCTCACAAGGCAGGGCCGTGCCTTCGGGGCTAGATTCCCCGAGGAGTGCAGAGAGTTGGGCACTGTTTGGTTTTTCAAGGTCTCTTCAGAGAGGTTTTGCCCTCCGGAACGATGACACTATGCACCCTGTCTCCCTCTCTCTCCAGGGCAAGTCATGGAAGAATTGATGTTAAGCATGAAGGAAGTTGCTCTAATCCTCAGTGCTGCAAAACCTGCCTTCATCCTTCTCCTACACTCTCGGGGGGACAGTCCTGCACTGGCTCAGGTGTAGGGAGATGGCATTAGATAGCCCAGTCAGTCTTTTCCCAGCTCTAGCTCCTCTGATTCTGTGGTCCCTCCGGGGAGTCCCATTCTCTGCTCTCCTCACGTCACTATATCTCACTGTGCTGCTTCAATAAAGTAAACTCAGCAGAAACCTGTTACTTTTCTCCACCAGGCCTCCTTTGAGGGACTTGTTTAATCAGCACTTGAGCTGTACCCTCTACAGAAGTAGCAGATTAGGTTAGTGGATAGACCCCTCTCTGGATGGGTAGCTGGCCCTAGCTTTGCCCCTAGATGTTACTCTGGTGGTTCACATGAAGAGTCCAGGTGGGAATAAATACACACCTGGGACTCCCAGTTACTGTAAGTAACCTGTGATAATGACATGCCAAAAGAGAGGAAGCATGCTCTAATGGTTACAGCATGGGACTGGGAGTCAGGGGCTCTGGGCTCTGCACACATTCGTTGCGCAGCCTTTGGTAAGCGACTTTGCCCCTCTGTGACCCTGTTTCCAATATCTGCAAAAAGGAGATTAATAAAATAGTTCCCTACCTCACAGGGCTGTTGTGAGGTTTCCCTGGTTTGTGTTTGTAAAGCGCTTTGAGATCTGCCAGTGACTGGCCACTATAAAACACAGCGTGTTAGTCTTAGGATGAGGATGATTCTTTTATTGTTGCTGTAGCAATCTTTTGTCAGAATCAATCTGGACTGCTCCCCCACTCCTCCCTGCAGTCTTTCCTCTGGCCATTGTGGGAGCTTCTATTCTCGTCCAGGGTTTGAGAGGCCCTGATTTGGGATGGAATTCAGAAGCGTGAAGAGCACTAGCAAGCAGACAGCTGCTAGCTTCGCTGCAGTGTTGCAGGCTGGCCCAGGGTGCCTTTGGATCTCCTCTTTGGGGGCAGCCAGGCTGAAATGTGTTGCACTAGGTAGGGCCATTGCAACCATCCAACGTTTCTGGCTGTGGTCAAGGTGTAAAGGGAAGAAGTGATGCAAAGGCACATGGGGAATGACTTCAAGCACTTCATCCTAAGACCAGTAATAGAGAAATGAAGAGGTGCAGGCAAAGAAAGGGGAGGCTTGAAATGACATTTTAAGAGGGGCGGGACGACACCTTAGGCTGGCCCAGTACAGTGTCCTGTTTTCCCTTTGGGAAAATACGGTTACCCTAGGGAAATCCCTTCCTGACCCTGTAGCTGGGCTGGCTGAAGCTGTGAAGCATGAGCTTTAAAGAACATAAGATATAAAGTGGAAGTGAGCCCTGGGCCTGTTGAGCTCTGCCCCCCATGTTTACAAGCAACCCAGGCATACAAATGCACTCATCAATTTGTCCAGTTCTCTTAAAACTAATTAGCTTGTTTGTCCCCACAACTCCCTTTGGGCAGCTGCCCCAGAACCTCATCTCTCTGATGATTACAAACCTTCTTCTAATTTCCAACCTGAATTTGTTCAGGGCCAGTTCATGTCCATTTGTTCTTGCGCCAGCATTGTCCTTTAGCTTACATCGCACTTCACCCTCCGTGGTGTTTACGCTCCTGCTGTATTTATCAGGAGCAATCAGATCCCCTCTCAGCCTTCTCTTTGCTAGACCAAACAAGCCACGCTCTTCCAGTCTCCTCTCAGAAGACAGGCCCTCGATTTCCCTGATCACCCTAGTAGCTCTTCTCTGCACCTGTTCCTGTTTAAATTCATCTTTCTTGAACATGGGTGATCAGAACTGCACACAGTATTACAGATGAGGTCTCACCTATGTCTTGTACAATGGCATTCATATTTCGCTGGCTCTTTTGGAAATGTCTTGCCTGATACATACTAGGATCACATTTTCCTTTTTCCCAGCCATATTACATTGGTGGAGTATAGTCATCCTGTGATTGGCCAGTACCCCCAGGTCTTTCTCCTCCTCTGTTGTTTTGAACTGATAAGTCCCCAGCTTGAAACAGAAATTTTTACCATTAGATCCTAAGTGTATGATCTTCCACTTTGTACTATTGAATTCCATCCCATTTCTGTTACTCCAGCCTTCAAGGTCATCCAGATCTTCCTGTGTAATGTTCTGATACCTCTTTGTATTGACGATGCCTGCCAACTTTGTTTCATCAGCCAGTTTCATTAGCACACACCTACTGTGTGTGCCAAGGTCATTAATAAAAATATTGAATCAGATTGGTCCCAAACTGATCCTTGAGGAACTCCACTAGTAACCTCCTTCCAGTCTGATAATTCACCTTTCAGCACAACCCGTTGTCTTCTCCCCTTTAGCCAGTTCCTTATCCACTTTATATTGCTTGTACTAATCTCCATTTTCCTTAACTAAACTAATAATTTCCGACGTCGTACCATGTAAAATGGTTTACTGAAGTCCAAGTACATTAGAAATACTGCACTTCCCTTATCTAAAAAAAAACAGTTACGTTCTCCAAGAAGGAAATCAGGTCAGTCTGGCATGATCTTTGGTAAACCCATGTTGTATTACATCCCTTTTACCATCTGCCTCTACACACTTCATTATTCTTTCCTCTCCAACTGGCTCTTTAACTTTGCATATGACTGGAGTCAGACTAACCGATCTGTAATTGCCTGGATCATTTTTTCCTCTTTCTTAAATACAGGAACAATGTTAGTGAGTCTCCTGTCATATGGGCTTAGCCCTGAATAGGTAGATTTATTACTGGACTAGCAATCTCACGTGCCAGTTCTTTCAGCATTCTGGGACGGACGGTATCTGGTTCTTGTGATGTGAATGCATTAAGCTCTTTATGTTTTCCTTCTACCTCAGGGTATGTCTACACTACAGGATTATTCCGATTTTACATAAACCAGTTTTGTAAAACAGATTGTATAAAGTCGAGTGCACGCAGCCACACAAAGCACAATAATTCGGTGGTGTGCGTCCATGTACCGAGGCTAGCGTCGATTTCTGGAACATTGCACTGTGGGTAGCTATAAAAAAAAACAAAACGAAAAAAAAAAACAAAAAAAAAAAAAAAAAAAAATTAAAAAAACTAAAAACATAAAAAAACACAAAAAAAACCAAAAAAAAAAAAACCAAAGAGAAAAGTAAGAACACAACAGAAGAAAAAAAAAAAAGAAACATAAACAAAAATAACAAAATAAAAAAAAACAAAAAAATAAAAAACAAAACAGAGAAGAAAAAACGATAAAAAAACAAATTGCGATCGAGATGACGTTATCGTCATTCTGTACATCGGCATGCCCATTGTAAACTGGCAAATGGATGGCCGCTTATCAGATCATTCTTTACATCGCTGCTGTCAGTGGTGCTCCTGCTGACCTTCGCTGAGGTCGGCTGGGGGCACAAGACACAAATGGAATGACCCCTGGGTCTTACCCTCCTATGTTGTATCTAAAAATAGAGTCCAGTTCCTGCCTAGAATATGGGCATGTGTACTAGGAACCTAGGTTATCAGAGAACCAGAGCACAGCGCTTCCGGTGTCAGATCTCGCCAGAAAAGTGATGAGCTGCAGCCTATTCAGGGGGACTCCTGCAACTACCCCACCCGTGCTTCCCTCCTCCCGCCAACCCTTCTGGCTACCGTTACAACATCCCCCCATTTGGTGTGATGAAAGTAATAAAGTGCAGATAAGAAACACTGACTTTTAGTTGAGTTAAAATCGAGGGGAGGCAGCCTCCAGCTGCATTGATAAGTCCAGCAGAAATTAAATGGGTGGGGGGAGAGGACCCCTGCTATGATAGTCCCGGCTGACAGCAATATTTCTTTAGACATGAACAGGGGGAGGGGTGATGGAACTCATCCCCCCGTTGCTATGATGAAGATGTACCAGCCCTTCTGTACCATTTACCAGGAATAACCTTGGAGTCTTCCTATTCTTTACCCAGCGCCCCCCGGCAGACCTACACTGGGCCACCAGGAGCACTCATGGGTGATTGATGAGACGGCTACCAGTCACGCACTGTACCATCTGCCACCGGGGAAGGGAAGGGAGGGATGCTGCTGGTCCGGCCCCAGCACCGCAGTCTACCAGGCAGCAGGAGTAGACATACGGTGACATTGAAAAAGTCAAGAAACGAGTTTTTTCCCTGTTTTTTTCACGGAGGGGGGAGGCGGATAAATTGACTGGGATATATCCGACCATGCGGACAATTTGTTTGACCCTCAGGCATGGGAGCCAGCCAAGAATGCAAATATTTGGCAGACTGCTGGGACTGTGGGCATTAGCTGGAGTCCTCACGGTACCCCCTCCCTCCTTCCATGAGGGCCATTTGATTCTTTGGCTTTCCGGACGCTTGTCAATAGCACTTGTAGCTGTGGCATCGCTCCATCAGAGCCTGGAGATTTTTTTCAAATGCTTTTGGCATTCGTCTTCGGAATGAGCTCTGATAGAACAATTTGTCTCCCGTATACAGCTCAATCAGATCCGTATCTCCCGTACGCGTCCATGCTGAGCTCTTTTTGGATTTGGGACTGCATCGCCACCCGTGCTGATCAGAGTTCCACGTTGGGCAAACAGGAAAGGCAATTCAAAAGTTCACGGGGCTTTTTCTGTTTACCTGGCCAGTGCATCCGAGTTCAGATTGCTTTCCAGAGCAGTCACACTGGTGCACTGTGGGATACCGCCCGGAGGCCAATACTGTCGATTTGCGGCCACACTAACTAATCTGATATGGTAATACTGATTTCAGTCCTACTCCTCTTGTCGGGGAGAAGTACAGAAACCGGTTTAAAGAGCCCTTTATATCGATATAAAGGGCCTCATTGTGTGGATGGGTGCAGCGTTAAATCAGTTTAAAGCTGCTAAAATCGGCATAAACGCGTAGTGTAGACCTGCTGTCCTGCCTCCATGCACAGGTTCCAGATTCTCATCCTCACTGAAAACCAAGGCAAAATATTCATTTAGTTTTGCGGCCAGACCCAGATTATCTTCAATCTCCTTCCCACTTCCCAGCCACACTGCAGAGCAGCCTAACTTCATCCTTCCTTATTCTCTTTTTATTTATATAACCAAAAAACCCCCTAATTATTTATTGTCATTTCCCTGGCAAGAGCTAATCCAGCTTGACTTTTAGCACTTCTCCCTTTATTCCTACGTTTGCTAACCTCCAGGATGTCACTTTCTTGGCTGATCAGCCCCTTTTTCCATTCTCTATACGCTCTCTGCTTACTCCTAATAACCTTTTTGAGGCAGTGATTCATCCCGCTGGGTCTGGAGCCTTTCCCTGCATGTTTTTTTCCCCCTTGCCTCGGTTGTAAATTTCAAATCACTTTTGGATTGTTGATCTGCTAGAAGAAAGGGGCTCTTGGAAACTTTATTGCTGAGGTCTGTAGAAACCAACTAGAAACACTGTGCTGTAGTGAAAGTCAGCCAAAGGCTACAGAAATGTCCCGTGCTTCGTATCAGTCAGGCAAGATTATTTACAGACCAAGGCAGAGTTAAACTATAGCAAGTCAGCACATTCTGCCAAGATAGCTTGCGAATAAATTGCAATGAAGTTGTATAAACAAAGGGAGTATTTGCATTAGGAGGCGGCTATACAGGAAAGTCCAGCAGGCACCTGGCCAGTACAGATAACTCAGAACATGGCTCACCAGCCATAGACTTGAGTTATCAAGGTCTTATTCCTTGATCTCTACCATGCCTAGAGGCCTGGCCCATGTAACACACCCCGTGCCAAAGGAGCCTGAGAAACTGGAACAGTAACCATGCTAAACTACCCCGAGTGACTTGGGTCACTCTCTGGTAAACCTCACTGTGCAGGGCAGAAGGGAAGGGAATAGCTGTGGTCTCAGAGAAATCCCTTCATCCCTAAACAGGTCAGTTGCACCCTAGAGCTTGTTGAGAAGAGGTAGCTCTTCTCTTCCAGTGGATTGATGGATGGGCTCCCTCCTCCATCCTCCCCGCAGGCCATACCTCCACACAATGATTACTGCCATGTCGAGAGCATCAGGGTGTCACAGGGTGGCTGGCTCTTTAAGGGGAGTTGGGCTTAGCGACCTCCCAGCTGAGACTGAGCAGTGAGGGATCAGGGGTGATAAAATCCAGCAAGTGGCCCAGATGGGGTGGAGAGAGCTACAGGAAGCAGGCTGGCTCCTGTGGCAGGCGAACTCCCAGGCAAGTGTCTGGAGCAGGCCTGGGAGAAGAGCTGCCAGGAAGGTTCTGGATCAGCAGGTGTGTGGGAATCAGTGATCCCTCAGTGCTTAAGGTGTCCGCAAGGGCTGCACTTCACTCTGTGTCCACTTCCTGCTAATGGTGATAACACCACTGTGATGCTGTGCCGGGGAAGCTCAGTCATTAAAGGCACAGCCCCCTATACCACCATGGGCAAAGAGCTGACTTTTAGGCAAGTGGCTTGTACAGAGAAAACCTTCAGAGAAAGGTTGGCCTCTGCAGAAGACCCTGGTTTATGGGGAAGGGACGGTTGTTGTGCTGAATTTGTATTATTTGGAGGAAATAAAACTGAAGCCCTGAGAAACAGGGCCTGTACCAGACTCTGGGCATGGTACCAATCCCTCGTGGGCTGGGAGACAGGCCAGCAGCCAATAAGAGATTGGTGGCCTGTGATGCAGTAACTCCAGTATCATTATAGGTGAAAGCAGGGCCGGTGCTACCATTAAGGTGAACTAGGCAGTTGCCTAGGGTACCAAATTTGGGGGTGCCAAAAAACAGTGCCCCTAATTTTTTTTTTTTACAGCGGTTCATCCCCGAGTGCACGGTCTCTGTTTCACTTCTCCTGCCTCCCAGGCTTGCAGTGCCAATCAGCTGTTTGGCACTGCAAGCCTGGAAGGAGAATTACAGCAGGGGCGGCGTGCTCAGGGAGGATGCGGAGCAGAGGTTAGCTGGGATGGGGAGGTAATGCACGGCTCCCTGGGGGGGAGCTGCCACAGGGAGGGGAGCTGATGCAGGGCTGGGGGTGGGGGGCGCAAGGTGGAAGTTTTGCCTAGGGCGCGAAACTTCCTTGCACCAGCCCTGGGTGAAAGGAAAGGACTCAGCAGAACTGTGATATTGTAAGGTTACAGTCCAGCTTCTCTTACTTCTTTCTCTCATCTGTGGTTCCTGCATGTCCCCAGTCCCTGTGGGATCTAAGCATCTCCCAGATGCATGAAGTATGCACCTAGCAATATGTGTTCATCTCTTTTTCTCTGCAGAGAGCAGGGCCTGGGGGAGGGTTGATGGAAGTAGAACTTGGTTATTCCCTTTGCTCTAAAGGCCAAAGGGCTTGAGGGTCAGCATTTTTTATTGGGTACAATCAACACTGTACTGATTTCAGAAGAAAATGGAATCCCTGCCTGAAGGAACTTGCAGCCTAGAGTAAGGGAGAAGGTTTGCCAGAGATACTGCTATTGGTGTTAATCATTCAGTAGTTCTTGGGCTGTTATTGCTGCTGTGTGGGTGTTTTGTTTGCTCAAGTATCTTCTATGGAAAATATATGGTACAATAAGTTACAAAAATAATGCAACTCATTCACCTTGCATAGACTAAGGTCATTTCACCTTTCAAGTGGCTGCATATGTTCTTTGCATGTCTCTCTACCTGCAATCCCCCAGGAACCACATGGAAGTAAGACACAGAATCCCTTGAATTTATTTAATCGAGCAGAATTATAATAACTACAACCATCCCGTGCATGGCACTGGTATTACACGCTCTGTTCTCTGGAACCAAGGTGTCATCATTCTTCTCAATGAACTGCAAAGAGCCCAGATTGGTCTCTCTTCCTTGGAGTTACAATCCAAGACAAGGCATTCTGCTGAATTTACTGTATTGTCAAAACAAAGAGTCACCAAAGCAATGAAGGGCCTTTGGAGCACAAGAAGAGAGGAGAATGTATACCAACATGAGGATCTACACAGGAAATTGCTAGTGGAAAATAAGTGCAAAGACTGGTTTTCCACACTCACTATGATAATGAGCAATTTCCTCTTGTATTGTCTCAAATACATAAATAAATCTGCTCCAGCCATACCTGCCTCCTTTTGTGTATGCATCCCAGGTGAAAGAGTGAAGTAGGACAGACACAGAATCCTTCTGCTGCTCCTCTGAGCTGGGTGGCTTTCACCCTGCATGACCATCGGGGGCAATCAAGATAGTGAATTTTTAAGTCAGAAGTGGGAGACTTTGCTCCCTTCACAAGTAGCAGGATGCAGTGCTAGCAATTACTGTGCCAGGCCCAATGGCCCAACCCAGACTCCACTGGCATTTAGTGCAGATGTGCTAGAAGAAAGGGGCTCCTGAAATTTGAACTCTAAGGTCTGTAAAGACAATGGAGCAACCTAAACGAATTGAGGTCAGACAAAATTGTGAAATTCAGGCAAGGTCTACAGCAACGTCACGTGAACCTTATCAGAGAGGAGAGGTTATTCACCAAGACATGGTCAAACAGTGTCCAGTGGTGCTCTGCCAGGTGTTCTGGAGATGAATTGCAATGAAGTTCTGTAAACAAAGGGTGATATTAGCTTTAGGACACCGCTATCAGGGAAAGCACAGTGGGTGCGCACCCCCTACAAACTGTCCAGAGGGGCACACAGGGTGGATTTCCCAAGGTGACTGCCAGTGGGCCTGGGGCCTTTAAGACACACCAAGTTAAACTAGCGCAGGAGACTGAGTCACTCTCTGACACACTGTCATATCCTAACATGATCAGGAAGGGCTACACTGTGGTGCCAGCTGCCCCATCCTAGAGACCCATGATCCTAGAATGAGAATTACCTAGGTAGGAATACGGCAGGAAACAGACTAAGACAGAACATCGACTGAGGGCAGACCTTAGCCTCTAGTGTGTGTAGGGTGTTACATTTTGTGATGATGTGGTTCTGGCGGGACCCAACTGAGAGTGCCAAATCAGGACCAATTGCTCAAACAGGGCAGTCACAGCCCAAGGCTGGGGTTTTTCCACCTCTAAGGCAAACCAAACCAGCCAGACAAAA